>NC_083226.1:88647488-88824260 GCF_032191835.1 Heteronotia binoei | reverse complement strand
GCACAAATCATGGTTAGCTGCTTCTTGTACTTTCCGATTTCTGTCAGAAATGTACTCCATAACATGCTGCAATTTACTATTCTGTGCCTTAATTTGCTCCAATTCCTTTTCCAATGTGGCTACCTGCATTTGGGCCTTTTTTAGGGCAGGTAGCGTGTCTTGCTGTGCTAGAGTTAAGGTGCGTTTCTCCAGCTTAAGATCGTCCACCTTTTCCTTTAAATTTTGGATCTCCCATCTCAGACTATTATTCTCCTTCATAATCTTCCTGACATATATTTCATGTCCTTCACTCAATCTTGTCCTTTCTTTCTCATGAGTCTCCAGCATTTGCTTTACTTCTGCCTTGTGACTCATGGGGATCTGCTCTTTCTCTGCCACATGGCATTGAAGGGGTTGCTCCAATTCTGCTGCATGAGCCTGGAGCATGAGTTTCTTCTCTGCCACACGGCTTTGAAACTCCTGCTCCAGCACTGATGCATGGTTTTTAAGAGTTTGTTCTAGTTCCTGCTCTTTTATTTCTGACTGTTGTTCTTGTTTCTTAACTTGTTCCCTGAGCTGTCTGTTCACATTGGAGCTTTCCTGCAAGGCTAGGAACAGACCCCATGAGGCATAGAGATCTCTCTTTCCTGAGCTGATCTTTTTGTTGTTACATTGTTCCTCGAATGTGTCTCGGAGGAATTGGAGGGGGTCAGAGCCTTGGTTAAAGACTCCCCTCTTCCATGGGTTATCCCCTTTCTTCACCAGCCACTTCTCTAACTTGGAGAGGTATAGGCCTTTCTTGGTTGCTAATGTCATGGCGACACGCCAGTTACTAACTTTGCTTCAGTTACTTTTCTAGTCCAGAAGCCTGCTTCTCCCAGCGGTTCCTTCTAGGACAGTTGCCCAAACTAAAGGTGTCAGCGATATTTAATCGTGCACCCTGGGACTTTTTACTACTAGTCCAGGTGGAATGCTTCTCCCAGCGATTTCACCAAGGACTGTCTGCCCGAACCAAAGGTCGCAACGGTAGTGAGCCGTGGGACCCCGGGACTTTTAATTACTAGTCCGGGTGAAAGGCTATTCCAGCAGTTCCACCATGGACGGTCTGCTCGAACCAAAGGTCGCGACGGTAGTGAGCCGTGGGACCCCGGGACTTTTAATTACTAGTCCGGGTGAAAGGCTATTACAGCAGTTCCACCACGGATGGTCTGCCCGAACCAAAGGTCGTGACGGTAGTGAGCCGTGGGACCCCGGGACTTTTAATTACTAGTCCGGGTGAAAGGC
Organism: Heteronotia binoei; assembly: GCF_032191835.1. Classification (NCBI taxonomy): domain Eukaryota; kingdom Metazoa; phylum Chordata; class Lepidosauria; order Squamata; family Gekkonidae; genus Heteronotia; species Heteronotia binoei. The sequence continues at coordinate 88,822,997 of NC_083226.1, read as the reverse complement.
TATTCCAGCAGTTCCACCACGGACGGTCTGCCCGAACCAAAGGTCGCAACGGTAGTGAGCCGTGGGACCCCGGGACTTTTAATTACTAGTCCGGGTGAAAGGCTATTACAGCAGTTCCACCACGAACGGTCTGCCCGAACCAAAGGTCGCGACGGTAGTGAGCCGTGGGACCCCGGGACTTTTTACTAGTTCGGGTGAAAGGCTATTACAGCAGTTCCACCACGGACGGTCTGCCCGAACCAAAGGTCGTGACGGTAGTGAGCTGTGGGACCCCGGGACTTTTGGTGCCTAGGGAGTTTATCCTAACTGGCCTAGGACTTGCAGTTTGTATGAGTGTATGGGTGTATGTGCAGTGTGTGTGCGTGTGTGCACTAAGCTCCAAGAAAAAGAGGGAAGGGTTCCCTATCCAGATCTTAAACGGTCCTGACCTGTCCTGACATTCCCTCCCACGATAGACGCGTTTAGGACAGCCTCGGGACAACGGCCAGGCTTCACGGGACTCCCCCCTTGCGTTCTATCCAGCTCAGTCCTTTTGCAAGGGTTCTGGCCTTCTAGGTGCGGCTGGAAAGTCCACGCTGAATGATAGAAATGGGAGCAGCCCAACCCACAATATAGAGATGCTCGCTAGAGCCGTTCACACAGAACTCAGTCACTCATTCACTCACACAATAGCCTAGCTAGCAAGACTTTCTGGATGGTGCAACCTTACGTCTGTCTATGTGAAGACACGCGTGTCAACAAGTATGAGACATTAAGTGCTGAAAAGTATATTCAGAAATATTTGAAATTTTCTGTCACCACCATTTTAATCTTCAAATCAAAAGAAATCTTACAGTTCAAATTGTACTTATGCTGGAATATCTTATTTTGATTTTGGTTTTTAAGAACCAACAAAACCCAAATGATGCTGCAAGCCAGCTATAAAATATTGAAATAAATGTGATCAGATTTCGAATACAGAAGTAATTCTAAATGACACAGTAAACTTCACAAAAGCTACATGACCAAGACAGTAAGGTATAGATGGTGTATGATCTGGCAAATAAAATGCTGTTAAATTCTATTCAATTATGAATGTTTCAAACCAAAACAAACTTTTGTTGCTGGTGCCCCTCTATAAAGCAAATTGCTGGATAGAAATCAGCACCTTTTTGCTTGACAATATGACATAGTGATACTGTTTCCTTCTTAGGGGTTTACTGTCAGTCTGGGGCCAGGTGTGTCAGTCGGAGTACAAAACACTTCTCTTTCATGCTGCCTCCCTTGTGGCATTTTTTTGGAGCCCATTGGGTGAGTGAGCTGGTAGCTCTGTCCAGAGGGGATGCTTCTGGAAGGACCTTATTGGCCCAAGACATTCACATTGCTGATGGAGCGGCATATATTACAGTGTGTCGTTTTAAGACTGACCAGTTGCAGCGGGGGAACACTATTAGTTGGGCACCTGTTCTGAGGGGGAACTGTGTCCTGTAGCGGCTTTTTTTTTTTAAAATTTCAAATGATTTTATTAATGAAAATTCTGAAAATGAACATATCATAGATAAGTATAAAAGTTACATACATTAATAAAAATAACCAATACAATAACACACATTAAACATAGAAAATAAAAGGGAAAAACCAATGCGCTATCTGGCTGCCCGCGGTTCTGGGGCTGGTCTGTTGTTCCGGCATGGGGACGGTAGTCCCCTGACGAAGCATCAGTTTTGGTCTCTGACTGTCAAAGCTCTTGTCAGGCTTGGCCTGGCGGAGGTTACGTTTGACACTCATTCTTTCTGCGGCTTCTACAGCGGCGGCTCTGGGGTACTTCCAACTGTCCATTTAGAAGCTTGGTAGGTGGTGTTCCTCGGCCTACAAAGGCTATGTCCGCCCTCTGGCACTGCAGTAACTGGCATCAGGTTATTGAGGGTGTGGTTATTCACTCTTTTCTTCTTTTCTCAGGTGCTGTTGTCCTTGGGGAGACACGACGCATCCTCATATGCAGGCACAGCTTCATGTTCTGGGTTGCCCATCGGGCCAGGAAGACTTCGGCCGGGTCACAGCTGGGGCTCAGCAAATGGGCTACCATAGAGTGGTGTGGATGGGCATTGGTCGGGCCTGTTGCCCTTGCTTTCTGAAAACGTTCATGTTTTGCCACCACATATTGTGGTGATACATTTGGAAGGAAATGATCTAGGCTTGCTCAAGGGTAAAGCCCTTGTGCTGCAGGCCAGGGATGACTTTTGAGTCATTAGGAATCGTTGGCCTCAGGTTTTGATTGCGTGGTCGGCCATGATCCCGCGCCAGGTATGGCGTGGGGCTTGGGATCCATGGGCAATCTCGCAATCTCGCTGCAAAGCCAATTTAGAAATTAAAAAAGCCTTGGGGGGGGGGGGTTGGGCCACTTTCTCCCTCATTCTGGGATCCGTGCTGATTGCACGGATTTATACAGGATTGATGGTGTCCATCTTTCCGATAAGGGAAATGACACTTTTTTGGATGACTTAAAACTTGGGCTTCAGGAAGTGCTAGGCGTTTAGTGGGCACAGCTGCCTAAGCAGAGGCTTGACCTCATGGTGGCTGGGTTTTTTGCCTAACTTCCATTATGCAGTTCGGTGAGCACCAATAGCACCCCAGTTTTGGGGCACAGGTTCTAGCTAAATCAGTCCTGGCCCGTGCGGACTAGTTGAGTGATGAAGTGGACTGCCTCAGGTTTGCATGCATTGATCCGCCCTTCAGTCGTGCGGGTGGGGGTTGGAACTCCGGGGCATAACCTTTGCTAGGCCGGCCAGGTAGGAGCCATGCATTTTGGCTATACCTAGGGGCAGGGTGGCTCGCCCATCATGCGGCAGGGGAGGGGTATTTCATCCCCTGGGCCTGCCGTGCTGCCTGTTATGTTTATAGCCCTTGTTGTTAATTTAATAATAAAGAAAGTGGCCAAACCCTTGTGTCCGTCTCTTCCTTGGAATTCTCTGCCTAACCTGTGCAGTTAAATAAACCCTAACATGCTTAGCACAAGCCCCTTTCTCACTTCACTCTACCATTCTGTAAGGGAGTCTTTATTACTTGTTATGCAGACCTTTACGGCCTGAAATGCTTTCCCTGATACAGTGCTTATCTGACCAATGACTTTTAAAGGTGCTGTCATGCTCCAAAGATGCCTTGAAGTGCACCAAGTAGTTCCTGGGATCTGACAGCTGCTTGTTTTCCCAGTGAACAGAGCCATAAAATGCATCACAAAGGTAGACAGAGAGCAGAGATGCATTTCAACAGAGTGATAATCATTTGCTCTGCTTGCCAGGGAAGGCAAGATGGATAGCTTTTGTAAGACAGAGGGTGATTCCGCACTCATGTTGGTCCGGGGTTGGCTTCTGTTTTGAGGTGGAGCAAACTGGCGATTTTGCACCAGTTGCTCCACGCTGGCATTTTGCTTGGGGCGAACCCACAATTTGCCCCTCCGCAGTGTAAACCTGAAAAAAACAGGTTTACATTGCGGTGGGGGAAATTGCGGGTTTGCCCCAAGCAAAATGCTGGTGCGGAGCAACGGGTGCAAAATCGCCAGTTTGCTCTGCCCCAAAACAGAAGCCTGCCTTGGACCAACATTAGTGCAGAATCACCCATGATCTGGGTATTGAGATGTGTGGGACATGCATACTGGGTTTCTTGAGAGATTGGGGTTCACCTTCCCACATGAGATGAGTTCCTAAATTTGCATTGGGTGAGAGGCTTCTTGACAACAAAGAAAGGAAGAGTTAAGATTGGTAATGTCTTCATGTTTGTTCAGATTCTGGAGGCTGGATTGCCCTGCATGGAACAGGTAGGTGTCAGGATGTGCATTTATTCCACAGACATCTGGGGGGATGGTGAAAGGAAATCTGCTGTATTGTTAAATTTAGCATAAATTTCCCTCTTCTTTTCATTAGATCGGTAATCCAACAGACACAATAGTATTTTCCATGTTTTGTGCTCTTTTAATCTGTAGCAATAAAGTCTTTTCCTTTTTAAGAGAGCAGGCTGTGATTTAAAGTCCTCCTCATGCACTTGTTAACATTCAAATACACACAAACACACAAGACTTCCCCAAGTAATTGGGAAACTCTGCTCTTTGAACTTGCTCAGGGACAGTGTCTATCAATGTCAGCGAAGTCACTGGTTATCTGAGAGTATGGATTCTTCACTTGGGGGGGTGGCATGAAGAACACACTTTACATACACACAAACACCCAACAGGCACGTAAGCACACATAGACCCAGGGCAGTTTTATGACTGGTGCTACTCTGCAAATGGGTAAGATCAACAGATTTATTTATTCCCTGTGCATAGGACTCAGACATTTCCAACAACAACAATTCAGAATTCAGTTAAAACAATTCAAACACAACCAATATTTAAGCAACAATTTACATGTAATGCTTAAATCCACCAGTTAGAAACATTACCCTGTGGGAGTGGAAAGGGAAGGAAGTAGCCAGGCTAGATGGTGACCGTTGCTGTCCTCAATGGAACGGTGCTAGGTTTTGCAGGGCAGCATTGTCATTCAGCAGAGTTCCACCATGTCAGCACCAGGGCCAAAAAAGCGCTGCCTCTGGACGAGGACACAACAACACTAAGAGGAAGCCACGTTAAGACCAAAAGCAAAAGTTTCTGGATGAGGACAGCCAGATTTTTGGGGGGCCAGGAAACACTGGTTGGATCTTCTCTCCTGAGCATAATGCTCTTCAGGGGGTATACTAGGAGAGGTGGTCTTGTAGATATGTTGGCCCCAGACCATTTAGGGTCTTAATAGTCAATACCAGAACTTTGATCCAGTATTCAAACTGGAGCCAGTGCAGATGGCAACGCTCCAGTTGTATGTTGGCTGTCAGTACAGTTCCAGTAAGAACCCATGCCACTGCATTCTGAACCAGATGTAATTTCTGGGTCAGTCTCAAGGGTAGCCCTCCATAGTTACAGTAGTCTAGTTACAGTACAGTAGTCTGAGTTACAGTAGTCTAGTGTTGAGGTAACCATTACATGGATCACTGTGGTTAGGTTGGGGACAGACAAGGAAACCAGTTGACTGATTTGGCATAATTGAAGGAATGCCAGTCTAGCAACTTTGTGATATGGGCTTCCATTGATAAAAAGGCATCCAGAAACACACCCAGACTCTTAAGAGTTGGTACTAGGGATGTGCAGGGGAGGGGAATTCATTAAAATTTGGTTTTGGGTTGATTAAACAAAAAAAAAATTGTTATTCCCTTAGAAAGCCAAATCTCATATTAGGTAAAGGAAAAAAATCTGAAAAAATTCGTATTCCCAATTTTTTCCAGCTCCATTATACTCTATGAGCCATTTTAGTAAATAGCAAAATCCCATAGAGTACATTCCATGGGCTGGCGGGGAGGGGGTTTGAGCGAGAGGCACCTAATTTGCTGGGTACCTGCTGGAGTCTCTCTCCAAAAGAACCCCCAAAGTTCAAAAAGATTGGACCTGGGGGTCCAATCCTATGGACATCTAAAATGGATGCCCCTATCCCAATTGAAATCAATGGCTGCGGAAACGCCATTGGTTTCAATTGTGGAGAAAAAAATGACTAAGGTCAAATAAAAGAATCTCTTACCTAAAAAAGTGTTTTTTCAGTCAGCAGCAGAGGCAATGCTACAATGGCATTGCCAAACAACAACAAAAACCCAACAGGACAAAGATCAAATTGAGTAGGAGGGATTTCTTGGAGAACCATTGTTGCTAATTTCCAGGTGAGGGCTGAAGTGCTCTCCAGGTAGCAGAGATCAGTTCCCCCGAAGAAAACAGCTGCATAAATTAGTGTTGGCAGCCTCCAGGTGGGGGCCTGGGGGTGTCCTGCTTTTTAAATCTTGTCTGGCCTACTTACAGGGGAAGTGCTAAAGTTCTGTGCCAACAATGTTACTCAAAGGATTTCTTGTCTCAAACCCTAATTATTTTTAAAAGCCTAATAATAGCCCTAACTAAGTTGTAAAAACTCAGAAGCATCCACTGAGCAACACTCAGGGTAATACAAAAGGCAGACAACATTCAGTCAGGTCCAGCACAGAGCAGTTGCTGAACTAGCAAGCCACACAGTCTCAGGCAGCAGACTGTCTTGCCCCCGAAAAGCAACCTTCTGGAAATAAAAAATTTAAAAACCTCTTCTAGCAGCACCCACTAAACAGAAATCTACAACTGGCTTCCCCCTGAAAAAGCAACCTTGTGGGGCTGAGAAACTTACAATAACATCTATTAACACAACTGGTGCAGTGAAGTAGAATAAATCTGCACAAAAACAAAATAATCACCCTCTACACAGCTAGACCTAGGACTCAGAAACAGTCCAAATCCAACAGGATAATTTTTTTAAAAACTGTGAAACAACTGTTGTTATCTAGGCTAACTGCAGGCCTCTGTCAAGCAAGCCAACCACATGAACAATCTCTGTGAAGGCAGACAGGAAGACCTTCACACATAACCTGGGCAGGCAGTCCACAGAGCAAAAAAACAGAAAATCAGGAGCACTGCTATCTCATACCATTTAAGAAATTCCAAGGCAGACACAAAATGCAAAAAACCAAAACAAAATCCAAAAACCTCAACAGTATCAATAACAAGGTAGACAGTCACTGGTCATTCCACCAGCACAGCACCAGCCTAAAAAGACCAGGCCAGGCCAGGCCCCACACAGAGAAAGTACAACAGACTAAGTTTTAAAACCTCTTTAAAGAAATTGCAGATCCTAAACTACCACAGATCAGGCAGAGACAGATTACATATGATTTAACTTCAGATAATATATAATTTAAACAACAGTGGAAATTATTTAACTTCAGATTAGATAATATAATATGACTTTTAAACAACAAACAGCACAAATTACTATCAACCTCCCTAGGCCCCCCAACAAATTCAACTTTTTTAAAAAAATGCCTAGGCAAGGGCAGCCTACCCCCCCCTCCAAAGTAGACCCCCCCTTTAACACAGAAGGCATTTTTTTTAAAAAAAAAAACTAAGATAAAAATATATTTAAACTTCATCAGGCAAACCAGGAGATGTCTTCTTCCTCCAGCAAGGGACAGGAGTCAGGGAGCAAAATATTCCTCCAGAAATGTCCAAGGAATTCAGCAGCAGGCAGACAGCAGTCAGTCAGGTCCAGCACAGAGCAGTTGCTGAACTAGCAAGCCACACAATCTGAGGCAGCAGGCAGCACAGCAACGCAGCATGGAATATGACTCTCTCTGGCTCATGCTCTCTGGCCATGCACAGATTTTCAAAATGTGAAAAATCCTGTGACTGGCATGAATTTCTGTTGCCCCATTGCCCAGATTGCCCATCTTCCCCCCACCCCCCAAATCTGCTGGCCACTAGCAGCCCAACCTGCTACAGAAGCATTACAAAGGAAAGCAAATTTAGCTATACTGTGTAATTAAGGAAACACAAAGAAGGTTAGGCATGATACATTACATACTAGCCTTGTTTTTAGCTATTGCTTTATTCCAGACATCCATTCCTTTCCTGTCCATTCCTGAGTATGTGTGAAATTATAAATATTAACCAATCTTGAGCATTTATTCTTATTTGAAGCCAAATAATAAATTTGTTGCAACAATCTTGCAAATGCAATTCCCCCCCTCCCATTGTCCTGATTGAATTAATCTTTGTTTTGCTACACTGATAAAACAGTTGTTAACTTGATGGCTGAGTGAAGACTGGTCAGAGTAAATTCAGACCTCTTAATGATTCTAATTGTAGAGACAAAAGATTCCCCTGAAGTATGAAAGGAAGAGGATGTTTGTTGTTAAGACTGTAATGTTCTCCCCTCCCCCCTGCCATTCTCCTGATTCCCGAAAAAAAAAAAGCAAAACTTTTTAGGCTTTCCCCCAGAATTCTCTAATTTGGCTGCTGAATCAGAGCAGAGAATTTGATTCATCTTTTTAAAGCCTAAAAATGCCAAAAAGGGCATATTTCAGCTTTTTTTCCAAATTAATGTTTACCGAATGCACACCCCTAGTTGGTACTAGTGTTAAAGTACACCACCAAGGACCAGGAGTTGGCACCCCAAACCAGGCCCGTAGCTATGAGGGGGCCTGTGGGGGCACAGCCCGACTTCTGGGTGAGGCCCCCTGACTTGGGGGCCCCAAACAGCCCCCTGGGGCCTCTGCTGCATCCTGGAGCGTAGAGCAGGGGGCAGAAGCAGCCCTCAGCCTCCCCCTCCAGTTAAAAGAGCTGCGGGCTGATCAGCTGATCAGCGGGCCCTTTAACCCAGCAGAGAATTCTACTGCTCCATAGCTATTGGTGATCCTGGCTTGGCTGGTGATGAGGAGTGGGGGTGTACTAGGACCCTGTGGAGCAGACCCTGCCGGGTGCCTGTTGTCAGTCAGCTGTGACTTTCTCTCGAGGCGGCCGGGAGCCTCTATAAATTTTAGCAGCATTTCAACATCTAAAAGCTTCCCCGCCATGCGCACACACACAAATCCTGGTAAGTAAATGTTCCCATCTGACTGCAAAACTTTCCCCTTCTGCTGCATATCTGAAGCTCTTCATGTTCTTTGTAATTCACAAGGTAAAACTCGCTCCCTCCCCCACACACACAGGGAAAGAGCATTTCCTTTTTAAGCCCTCCCCCCCTTCCTTCCTCGGTCTCTCTAGCAGGCCATTTATTTAGCTCCAGCTCCACAAGGCTGGTTCCTTCCAAAAGAATGACTCAATGTATATTTAAATAACACACCCTGTATGTGTGTTCACTGTAACTTGCGAACAGGACTTGTGTATGTGCATGTGTGTTTTGGGGGGAGGGAAGGCTGGCAATATGCTTTCAATACAGTTATCCTATATTTGGGTAGCAGAACTGTGGTATATGGGCTTTAATTCATAGAGTTAACAACTCTGGCTGGTAAATTCCTAGATATTTTTGGTGGATCCTGAGGAGGGCAGGGAGTTCAGTGGCATGTAAAATCCACATTCCGCCCCCCAAAAGCCATTCTGTACAGAGGAAATTATCTCTGTAGTCCAGAGAACAGCTGTAATTCTGGATGATCTCCAGGCCCCACTAGGAGGTTGGTAGCCCAGTATCTTGGGAGTAAACCCACTGAATAAGAGGACTAAAGGTAGTTCTGCTTTCCATTGCTTCAGGTGACCATCCTGTAGTTTGCTTTAATTTTCACACACACACACTCGCCCTCCCAATTTTGTTATTCCAAGGAGGTCTCCCATCCAAATACTTGCCAGAGCAATTTCAAGATTGCGCCGAGGTGAGCAGCGCCGAAACTGGGCCTTACCAGTTTCACTGCAGCTGTGCCATCTAACACTGTGAAGTTCACGCAAGAGAAGACTTCTCCCCATCACTTCTGGTTCCAGGAAGGAGGAGGGGGGAGAAGTCTTCTCTCGAATGAACTTCAAAGTGTTAGATGGCGCAGCCGCAGCAAAGCTGGTAAGGCCCAGTTTTGGCACGATCTGAGGGAGGGGGGGCAATGAATGTGATGGAGTGCTGCACTGCATTGCAGTACCAGGGAGGGAGGGAAGGCAGCGGCAGGAGGGGGGGACCCGAGCCTCATCACATGGGGGGAAGGGGCGATGGAGCTAAACTCCAGTGGACTACTTCTTCAGTGGGTTGCCCGCCACTGCAGAGGTGCTGTGAAGGGAGGTGGGCGGTGAGACTGCACGGCACGGGAGGCCCACGAGGCTGCGCAGCACCATGGGGGCCAAATTCAGGGCCCCCACCCTGCTGGCCCTGGTGCCGCAGTGGGCAAGTTGGCCCTGGTGCCGGTCCCTGGTACCAAGAAGGTTGGGGACCACTGCATTAACAGATACAGCTTAGTGCCATCACATACCGATGACAACCCAGTCTGAAACTCTGAACCAGCTGGGTGAGGGGATGTACACAGATGTTAAACAACAGTAGAGAGAGGATTGCCCCCTGAGAGACCTCATATACCAAAGAGCATCATGGTGACACCATCTCTCTTAGCACTACACTCTGTCCCTGACCTTGGAGAAATGAGGTAAGGCACTGCAGGGTCATCCCATGAACTCCTAGGTCAGTGAGGAGGTGGATGAACAAGTAATGGTTGGCTGTCAGATAAAGCAATAACAGAAGCACTGACCACCTCAGGCCAGCTGCCTATGAAGTTCATCTGTGAGGGTGATCAGTGTCATCTCTGTCGCATGGCCAGGGCGGAAGCCAGACTGGAATGGATCTAGAGCTGATGTTTCCTCCAGGAAGCTCTGGAGTTGCTCTGCCACTGCTCTCTCAATTACCTTGCCCAGAAACTAAAGGTTCACAACTGGGCAGTAGTTGGAAGGATCAGCAGAACCCAAAGATGGTTTCTTTAAGAGTCATGTTACCACATCTTCCTTTTAATGCCCCTGGCTAGACCCCTGAACTGAGTGTCAAGACTTTATTTGCAAAGAAGCTCAAAAAAGCCTCACAGCTAATGGCTGAATTAATAATGTTTTTAGTTTTCTTCAGGGCTTTTTTTGAAGAAAAAGCCCAGCAGGAACTCATTTGCAAGTTACACCACACCTCCTGATGCCAGGCCAGCCAGAACTGTGTTCCTGTGCATTCCTGCTCAAAAAAAGCCCTAGTTCTCTCTATAAGAGAAGTTAAAGACCTGTCAATAGAAATCAAATCTATATCTCTCCTGGTTCTAGGAAAAAAGCACAAAGGAAAAATGCCCAAAGAAAAAAACCCACTGACATAAATGTTCACGGGAAAAAAGCCCACATGGAAACATGCCCCCATGGAAAAATATGTAAAGCACCATAGGTTATTATAATTGTGAATAACCATTAATAATATTTTGTTGTTGAAGTCCAATTCAAGAAATATCTGGGAACTTTGGAGGTGGAGCCAGGAGCAAGGTTGTGACAAGCGCAACTGAACTCCAAAGGGAGTTCTGGCCATCACATCTAAAGGGACCAGACTCCTTTTAAATGCCTTCCCACCATAGGAAATAATGAAGGATAGGGACACCTTCATTTGGGGCTCAAAGAATTGGACCCCCTGGTCCAATTGTTTTGAAACTTGAAGTGTATTTTGGGGAGAGGCACTGGATACTATGCTGCAAATTTGGTGCATCTACCTAAAAAAAACAGCCCCCCCCAGGGCCCGAGATACCCATGGATCAATTCTCCATTATACCATTTTTTTTATTAATTCCAACTATGTTTATTGATTTCTTCCTTCCAGATACTTGCCAGAGTCAGTCCTGCTTAGCTTCTTAGATCAATGAGGCCTTAACTACCTCTGCTATTTAAGAAAGAGAAGTAGGAGAAGGAGGCAGAGGGGAAGCTGAATGGGAAAGTATCATAATTTACATAAGAAGGATCTGGGAATGTTTAGCTTGGAGAGGAGGCGGCTGAGAGGTGATATGACCACCATCTTCAAGGACTTGAAGGGCTGTCATATAGACCAGGGGTGGCCAACGGTAGCTCTCCAGATTTTTTGCCTACAACTCCCAGTCAGCATGGCCAATGGCTGGGGCTGATGGGAGTTGTAGACAAAAACATCTGGAGAGCTACTGTTGGCCACGCCTGATACAGAGGATAGTGTGGAATTGTTTTCTGTGGCCCCAGAAGGTAGGACCAGAACCAATGGGTTGAAATTAAATAAAAAGAGTTTCTGGCTCAACATTAGGAAGAACTTCCTGACCGTTAGAGCGATTCCTCAGTGGAACAGGCTTCCTCGGGAGGTGGTGGGCTCTCCTTCCTTGGAGGTTTTAAACAGAGGCTAGATGGCCATCTGACAGCAATGAAGATCCTGTGAATTTAGGGGGAGGTATTTGTGAGTTTCCTGCATTGTGCAGGGGGTTGGACTAGATGGCCCTGGAGGTCCCTTCCAACTCTATGATTTTATGGTTCTAACCCTGCTGGATCACACCAGTCTCTACAATTGGGGACCAGAGATATAAAAGGATTGGCCTGGTGTGACCCAGGCCATTTACTATCCGGATCCTGAAGAAAGCAAGACTTTTAACTTAGGTAAGTTCACAATGCTGAGGGGGGGGGGGGATAGATATTAGGAGGAATTTATTTAGAAGCAGCAAGGGTTTGATTTAGTAAAGCATGGTTTTTCAAATTCTGTTTCTCACCCATAGGTTTTGGGGGGAAAATAAAAACCAGTATGTCTGCAGAAAGGTCTTCAAAGCTGCCAGGTATCTTGATTGTACTTCTTTAGACTGTATTTTGAGAAATGTGTGCTCCACATGGTTTACTTCCGTGGTTCCCAACCTTTTTGGCACCAGGGACTGGTTTCCTGGAAGACAATTTTTCCAGGGACTTGGGGGGCAGCACTGGGGTTCTTGCCATCCCAGGCTGCCTCCCCATCCCTGCTCCCCATGGTGGCCTGTAAATGAGGTGTGTGCTGATCAGCAGGGATCTTTAAATGAGGGGGATGGGAAGGTCACTGCCGCACTGCCCCTTTCAGTTCCCCTGCAAGGTGAGGCAGCCTCAGAGTGAGGCTGCGCTGCCTCTTTCATTTGCCCAGGTCCCAGGCAGGGGAAAGGGGCAGTGGGGCTGCTCTGCCTTGCTCTGAGGCTGCCTCTCCTGTGCTGCTCGTGGTCTGGTGGTTGGGTACCTCTGGTTTACTTAATATGATATCTTTGCTGCAATAATTTCTTAGCCAATGAAGCATGTGATCATCAATACTTCCTCTAAGTCTTGTGAGCAAAAAATCTTTCTTGTTAGCTACTGGCATTAAAGTTGTGAGCTACTGCATAAATTAGTTTGCTCTGGGGCCAGGTTGTGAGCTATTGCATAAATTAGTTGGCTCTGGGGCCATTTTTCCTAAGCTAAGACAAAAATGTGTGAGCTAAAAAACTGTGAGCTAGCTCAAACTAACTCAGAGGGAACACTGGTGATCATTTGTGGTCTAGTTTTTTCCCCCCTAATGCACAGGCAGGTCACTTAGAGGTGAAAAAGAGGAAATATGAGGCACTACATGATCTGGTTGCCACTTCTGTGCAGCAATATGAGCAGGTAGAAGATAAACTTAGTTACTTAAAGATATTGGCTAATTTGCAATGAAGAATTATATCTGAGTTATTACTGTTGTTGTCATGGTCACTGGGTGTACTACAATGTATTAATTAATAAAGTTATTTAATTTTATTTAAATATATTTCCATGTAGAGTTTATTTTCTGTTATTATTGTTTTTCCTTCTTAATAAAGTTCATTGATAACAAAATGGTCACTTTTTGTCGCATGTGAATATGACATACTTTAATCCAAAAATAACAACAAAACATTATTAATCCACAATTATAAAAACCTATGGTGCTTTACATATTTTTCCATGTGGGCTTCTTTCCATGTGGGCTTTTTTTCTGTGAGCATTTATGTCAGTGGGATTTTTTCTTTGAGCATTTTTCCTTTGGGTTTTTTTCCTGTTACCATCTATCCCCATACCATCAATAGAAATCAAATCTATATCTATTCCCATACCAAAGATCAAATCCATTTAAAACAATTAGGACAGCAGTTGTAAGACAATACCAGGCAAATAATCTTTCATGGCAAGGCACTTGACAAGACCTATCCTGAATAATTATGCTTTGCAAGAGCTAGCAGATGTGGTGGAGACTCTTGTTTAGCAGTCTTCACTGCCATCACATAGGATTTCATAAATGCCTGATAGGATGCTCTTGCAACTTTGCCACCAGACCATTGCTTAATTGTCTAAACTATGGCTCTATCCCTCAAAGCTCCATGGTACATGGGGCTAGTTTGAGGGGGAGCAAAGAGGATGTGGAGGGGCAATTTCATGGATGGCTTCTGAGAGACAGATATTCCAGTCCCCCATCAGTGCATCTAATGAAACTGGGGGGGGGGGGGGCATTGGATCCTGCAGAGCGTTCTGGAACCCAGTTGGGTCCATTAGTCTCCATGGCAGGGCTTTTTTTCTGGAAAAGAGGTGCTGGAACTCTCAAGAGGGAAGTGAAGGAGAAACACAATGGTGCCTCTCAACTTTTAAGATTTTTTGCTAATTTTGTTCCCATGAAGAGGTTCCAGAATTCTGTTCCACTGCATTCCCCTGGGGGGAAAAGCCCTGCTCCATGGCGAGCACAAATCCACTTGCAACCTAGACAGCAGAAGGCTGGAGCACTCAGCCAGGCCTTGAGGGCAAAATGATTTCACCTTGGCACTCCATCAATAGAAATCGAATCTATATCTATCCCCATACCAAAGATCAAATCCAGTGTATGGCCTGCTTGCTGTGTGGGATCTCATACAATCTGGGAGAGTCCCAGTGCTGCCATGGAAGACACCAAGTCCAATGCCTGCAAGGAGGCACCAGTATCAACATGGACATTTTCCATAACCAAACATCCAAGCATGAGTAAGAAGAAACTGGAGAAGAACGCCAATTTAGTGTAGTGGTTAGGTCTGGCCCCTTCCCAGCCAAGCCAGCTCGCCGGCGTTCAGGCTGGGGGCCGTCTTTGCCCCCTCGGAAGGAGGGAGCAACAGAGCAGTAGGCCCGGTATACGGGTCTTGAGCTGGGCGTGGCGTCGGGGCTATATAAGCCCCGGCCCCGCCCAGGACGTCACAGTTCTCCTGGCTCTCTGGATTGAGAGCCACGTGCGGCGGAGCGGAGGACGAGGCCTTGAAGCGTCGGGGGACTGTGCTGGTCGGCGAAGTCGGGGGCGCGAGCGGCGGCAGTCAGCGCAGGCGGCGGTTGAGACGCGTGCGGCAGCTATTTGGCGCGAGCGCGTGCAGAGCGGCCCCTATTCGCGGCGATTGGTGAAGTGTGCGGCCGGGTGGCAGTTGGCAGTCTGTGCTTGCGGCGGCCATTTTAGAGCCAAAAAGCGTGGGCGGCGGTCATTTGGTTGGCGTGGGGCTCTGGTCCTACAAATTTAGACATTCCTAATTGGAGTGGGCGGTCCTTGGGGGGCGGCTAATACCGGAGCCAATATCAACGATCAGCGTTGCGCTGGCCTGCTGCTCTTTGTTCCCCGGGACTGGGTGAAGCGCGCAGTGGCTTTATAAGCGGGCAGTTCGCATGCGGCGGCCATTTTAAGGCAGTTGCCTTTCATTTGGCGGCAAAGGAGTCCATTAGCGCGTGGCGGGCATTTTGTTCCCTCAAGGGGTTTGAACTACAACCTTAGTATTCATAACTGGAGTTGAGGGGTTCCTGCGGGTGATTATTATATCTTCACCCCCCCCCCCAACAGGCCAGGTTAGCCCCATCCACTTTCTAGGTTAAAGGTGGCACTGCGGTGCTGGGGCTTGTGTTTGCTAGGGCCTTTTCCACTGCGCCCCCCCCCCCATTATAGCACCCCTTTGGCCACTGTACTGTTGTTCTGAGGGAGTGTGCAGGGGGAACTCTTGGGCAAGGGAAAGGCTAGTGCTACTAGTTTCGTGGTCTGGTGGTGTATAAGGACATCGTGATGGCACCTAAGAAAGGGCAGGGCAGGTCCAAAGGAAAGCAGCCCGCTCGTCCATCCCGAGGGCGGGGCCAGCAAATGAGTCCTTCCGAAGAGCCTGGGCAAGGGGAGCGGGTGCGGCTTGCCATCATGACGCAGTTGGAGGCCCTGGAGCAGGAAAGGGTGGCCATGGGCGCTCCCATTTGGGAGGGGCGTCGCCGCGCCTCCGGATGGTCGGCGCGGCTGACTTATCTGCATTACAGGGCGGGCCTTCTGGGCCTGAACCACGGCCGGAACCGGACCAGGAGGAGGATCCAGACGAAGGTCTGTCGGGTGAGCTGATGAGCGGCGGTGCATCTGGCAGTGGTGTGCGGCAGACCCCTGGAAGGGTTGGAGTGTTCCCAGGTGATGGTGGTAAGCCCCCTTTTCAGCGAGTACAGGGGTGGCCGTGGGGCCCTATACAAATGCCCCTCCCCCCGCCAGCAATGGGAGGAGCGGCTTGGGGTGCTGGGCAGATTGGAATGTCCGAGCAGCAGGGCCCTGGGCTGCCATGGGCTTGGGGTTTTCAGGGAGCAGCCCCACTAGGCAGTTCAGTTTTCCCACCCGTAGGCCAACAGGCGGGCTCGGTGGTGACACCTGCGGTCCCTGCTGCCCCGCCCACCTCTGGCGTTTTGCCTTGGGGCGGGCAGCAATATGCCCAAGTTCAGGGGGCATGGCCTGGGGTCCAGGGTGGCGGGTGGTTCTACCCACCAAACCCTTATGCCAGTATTCCTTTTCACATCCTTCCTTATGGCGACACTTCGTTGCCTTTGGGGGATCATTTAGCGGCTGTTACACGTGAGAAAATCCTCCGTGGGGAGCATATCGATGTGTTCAGCCTCCTTTTCAGGGAGCTCGAAAAGAAGAGTAAGGACGAGCTTGATGAGAAGGAAAAGGAGAAATTAAAACGCAGAAAGGTGGATAGGACATGGGCAAACTGGTTGCCCAGATTTTTGATTTACGCTGGTGTCATTGCTAGGGCACAGCCGGCTTGCGCGGCCGCACTGTTCCAGTACATAGACATTGCTTACCGGGCATATATGGATTTCGTCGGTGCAGCATGGCTGCAATATGACGAGGCCTTCCGCATGAGGGCCGCCGTGAACCCGGGGATGCCATGGGACCAGATCAACCAGCAGCTGTGGCTGCAGTTGATGTCCCCGGCGAAGCCGAATGCCGGAGACAGGTCCGATAGCGGACATTTGGTACAAAGGCAGCAACAACAACAGTTCTCTACAGAGGCCCGCGTTACTGCGGGCCAGCCAGTTCAAACCCGGCTGTTATGTTGGGAATTCGCATCTAAGGGTGTGTGCCCCAGGAAACCCTGTAAGTTTAGACACGAGTGCCCACTTTGTAGTGGGGCTCACGCACTCTCCGCCTGCAGTAGGTCGAAGCCCAGAGCCGGGGGTAAGCACCCCGGGGGCGGCAGCGGCGGACAGCAGCCCCCTGGTAAAGGGGCCCAATTCCATCCATCTGACGGTACTCAATAGGTTATTGAGAACGTACCCACGTAAGGCGGATGGCCGGTATCTTCGGGATGGGTTTACTTTCGGGTTTCGGATTCCTTATCAGGGGACAAGGGCCCCCTTTTTAGCTCCTAACCTCCGTTCGGTGGCTGGTCTCGAGCACGTTGTTCGGGCCAAAATAGCTAAGGAGTGCCAGGAGGGTAGGGTCCTAGGACCTTTTGATACGCCGCCTGTACCTACGTTAAGGGTATCTCCTTTGGGCGTGGTGCCTAAGAAGGCGTCTGGTGAATATCGCCTTATTCACCACCGGTCTTACCCCAGGGGGGCGTCAGTGAACGACGCCATCCCTGAGGAGTTATGTTCAGTGCGATATACCTCCTTTGACCAGGCGGTCAAAGTAGTGCGGGGCTGCGGGGTTGGGGCTGAGATGGCAAAGTGCGACATCAAGTCGGCATTTCGCCTCTTGCCTGTCCACCCCGAGGATTTTGAGCTCCT
Source organism: Heteronotia binoei (assembly GCF_032191835.1). Lineage (NCBI taxonomy): Eukaryota > Metazoa > Chordata > Lepidosauria > Squamata > Gekkonidae > Heteronotia > Heteronotia binoei. The sequence continues at coordinate 88,805,671 of NC_083226.1, read as the reverse complement.
GGGTTTTTCTTTTGAAGAAAAATTTTACATGGATCGCGCCCTGCCGATGGGTTGTTCGGTATCCTGTGCTGCGTTCGAGCGCTTTAGTTCCTTTGTGGAATGGGCGCTGAGGGACAGGACGGGGCTTAGCGATACGGCGCATTATCTGGACGACTACCTTTTCGTCAGTCCAGCCAGGTTGTTGCACTCCTTTCAGGAGTTAGCCCTCGAACTCGGGGTGCCTTTGGCACACGAGAAGACTGAGGGGCCCAGTACAGTGCTTACATTTTTAGGCATCAAACTTGATACCCATCAGCAGGCTTCCCGACTGCTGGAGAATAAGGTCGCTGACCTTAAGGTCCAGTTAGCCACCCTGAGGGGGCAGCGGAAGGTTTCGCTGTTGGAATTACAGCAGGTAGTGGGTCACCTTAACTTTGCATGCAAAGTGGTGGCGCCAGGGAGGGCATTCTTGAGGTGTCTTTGTGACGCTATGAGTCAGTTGCGGCTCCCTCAACATCGGGTCTGAGTTACCGCGGGAATGCGGGCGGACCTGGAGGTTTGGGAGGAGTTTTTGGAGTCTTTTAATGGCGTTTCCTTTTGGAGGGACGATCTGAAGATCGAAGCCGAACTGCAGATCTCTTCGGATGCGTCTGGAGCTAGCGGGTTCGGGGTATACTTTAGGGAGCACTGGTGCGTGGAGCAATGGCCCGCAGAATGGTTGGCCAGTGGACTCTGTAGGGATTTGACATTTTTAGAATTTTTTCCCTATCTTAGTGGCGGTTTGGCTTTGGGGGGAGCAGCTTGCCAACCATTCGGTGCTTTTTTGGTGTGATAACATGGCTGTTGTACATGTTATCAACTCTTTGTCCTCCAAGTCAGTGTTGGTAATGAACTTGGTCAGGTCATTCACGCTGCGTTGCCTTCGGTTGAATATTTTATTCCTGGCAAGGCACGTACCAGGAGTTTGCAATGGGGTGGCGGACGCTCTATCTCGCCAACAGATGGAGTGTTTTCGGCAACTGGCCCCAGAAGCAGACCCGCGGCCGGCGCAAATGCCCTCGGACCTCTGTCATCTTGGGAAGCAGAAGCCAGTAGGGCCATTCAGCTGGCTTTAGCTCCTAGTACTAGAAGGGCGTATGATAGAGCAGTTGCTCAATTCCGTGAGTTTAGGAGGGCTGCTGCACTGCCGGATTGTTGGCCGATTCCGACGGCTGACATCATGCAGTTCAGCGTGCACCAGAAAGGGAGAGGCCTGGGGCTGAAGACCATCAGGGGCCAGCTGGCAGCATTGGCCTTTGTTAGTAAAGCCCACGGGTTTTTGGAGAATACCGGTGACTTCAGGGTCAGGAAGATGCTGGAGGGTTGGGCCAGGGAGCGCGGCCCGCGGGTGGACGCCACTCAACCCATATCCCCTTCCGTTCTTAAGGGGTTGTTTGGCGGTTGGCCGAGCGTATGCTCTTCCCCGTTTGAGGCTGCACTGTTTCACGCAGCCTCGCTTTTGGCCTTTTTCGGCGCTTTGCGGGTAAGCGAGCTGGTAGTACAGTCTAAAGCTGATACTTCTGGGAGGGTGCTCCAGTCCGGGGACGTCAAAATTGATCAGAGTCAGATTGTTTTGACAATTCGGCGATCCAAGACTGATCAACGGCAGAGGGGATCCATCATCACGATCGGGCTGTGCTCTTTGCCGGAACTGTGTCTGATCAAGGCTGTTAGGCATTATGCCCAGCTTAGGGGCGAAGTCGGGGGCCCCTTCTTTAGGCACGATGATGGATCCCCTCTCACCAAATATCAGTTTTGGGCGGTGACAAGCAGGGCCCTGGCTAGGCTGGGTTTGAAGGGCGTCAAGTTTGGGACGCACTCACTCTGGATTGGAGCGGCCTCCACAACTGCTACGATGGGTTACACGCCCTCCGCCATCTGGAACATTGGCCGATGGCGGTCGGCAGCATACAAAACCTATGTGCGCCCGCTGGTCACCTGAGGGGTTGGTGGCGGGCGTCGGTTTGTTGCCTTATGTTATTATCTGTTGCTGACAGTTGTTTGTTTTTCAGATGCTGGGGCTCGTGGTGAGAGGTGTCGTATTCTCATCTGCGGGCACAGCATGGTTTTCTGGGCTGCCCATCACACCAGACGGTCTCCAGTGGGCACCCAGCTGGGCCTCAGTGCTTGGGCAGCTGTGGAGTGGCTGGGTCGTCAGGGGCTGCGTTGGCCTGGGATTATGCCCCTGTTGTTCAGGGAAAGGAGGGCACCTCCTCCACACATTTTAGTCGTTCTTTTGGGAGGGAACGACTTGGGGCTGCTGCGGGGGAAGGCTCTCTCGCAGCAGGCCCTGGCGGACCTCCGTGAAATCAAGCGGACATGGCCTGGGGTGATCCTGGTGTGGTCAGCAATTCTGCCACGCAGGGTGTGGAGGTGTGCCCTTTCACCTGGGGGTATTGAGCGCGCTAGGCGCAAGGCCAATAGGGCCCTTCAGAAAGCGATGGAGGATGGCTTAGGGATTTTTCTCCCACATCCGGCCATATGGGTGCAGAATGCGGACCTGTATTGGCCGGATGGAGTTCACCTTTCTGAGTTGGGCAACCGGGCCTTTTTAGATGAGATACGACAGGGTTTGCGGTCGGCTCTGGGCCGTCCGTTGGGGCGCTAATGCCTAAGCAGAGGCTTGGCATTGGCAGTGGCTGGAGGAGGTTTGGCCACAGGGTTTTTCAGGGGAGCACCTATGGCCTAGCACCGTTAATGCGGTGGTCTGTATGAACCGTAGATGGGCTACACAGCTCAGTGCGGGGAATGCAGATCACGGGGAGCCTCACCTGGGTGGATCTTTCCTTGGGGGATTGATGCTAGCCCAGGTGGAGAATGGCTGGGGGCCTGGCCGCTCAGCTACAACCCGAATTCGGCGGGCTTGTGCTGGGGGCAGGGTGGCTCGCCCTTTGGACAAGGCGGGGTCAGGGGGTGACCCCAGGGCTTGTCCTGTTCAGGTCTCATCCCTGCCAGTTTACAGGTTAATTAATCGTTCAATAAAGAGGCCCGGTTTTAAAACCCAACACTTGTGTCTGTCTCTTCATTCTGACTGGGGGGCAAAGTGTGCAGACTCTTATCTGGGAGAAGCGGGTTTGATTCACCACTCTTCCACTTACAGTTGCTGAAATGGCTTTGGGATAGCCATGGCTATCATAGGAGTTGTCTTTGAAAGGGCAGCTGCTGTGAGAGCCCTCTTAGCCCCACCTACCTCACAGGGTGTCTGTTGTGGGGGGAGAAGATATAAGAGATTGTAAGTTGCTCTGAGTCTCTGATTCAGCGAGAAGGGCAGGGTATAAATCTGCAGTTTTCTTTTTCTTCTAAAACACTTAATTTGCCTCTACAAAAGAACAAATTTGCATAAACTACTTGCAATTGCAAAATCATAAAACCTCAAAGTATGTATTTTAAACATTTAAAAATGCAATTTTATACATTATTGTTAACTGATTGGCAGACATTGTTTGCTGTTATCCAAAGGATGCTTGAAATCTCCACAACCTACAGGATTCATTTGAAATAAAATGATTCCTTTTTTTTGTTAAATATTTTTATGTTTTATTGACTCTTGTACAATTGACCATTACAACATATGAATGTTAGAATTACAAATAACCCTTCCCCCCCCAACCCTCCCCATCTTCTCTTAGTCTTTTCCCCTCAGCCAAGAGCACAAAGTCTTGATCTTCCACTGAATGTCCTTCCTTGTTTCTCCTGAGATCCATTCTAAATAAGGGTTCCATCTGGTCTCGATTTCCTTGACTTTATCTTCCCACGTGGAATCCTTGTTGATTGTTGCCACGATGTCAGACTGTATGTAATCAAACAAATAGTTGTGGCAGATTTCTATTGACCATTTACTTTTATCTTTCCACCCCAAAGCGATGACCGCCTTCCCCACTAGTATCATTGCCTTGACAAGGTTTTGAGTGGGTCTACTTAGTGCCGGACTTCCTATTGTGCTTAACAACATCATATTAAAGCCAATGGTTAATGGTACATTGCAGACTTTTCTAATAAATTGAATAATTTCCCCCCAAAAGGGTTTAACCTCTTCACACTCCCACCACATATGTGCAAACCAACCCTTAAATTGTTTGCAATGCCAGCACTTGGAACTCATTCCTGGGAATATATTGGCTATTTGTGCGGGTGTTTTGTACCATTTTGTGAAAAATTTAAATTCCAGTTCTTTAAATTTGATTACTTTAATCCCTTCTAGTCCTTCCAACCTCTCTGTTAACTGACCTTCATGACTCCAAATCTTTTGTAAATGTACTATTATTTTATCTTTATTTGAAATCATTTTTCTGTATAGTAACCCCACTAGACCCTTCCTTTGTTTGGCCATTACTTTATATATCTCTTCCATTGGAGCGTCTAACCAAAGCTCTCCCTTTTCACTGATCTTCTTAACTATCTTATGCAAGCCTGCTATGTTTAACCAGTATTGATTACCTAAATCTTCTGTAATTTCCTGTAAAGGTTTTAGTTTACCACCCCTAAACATATCGTCCACTCTAAAATAGCCTTTGTTTTTAAGCCTTTCCCACCATTTTATAGCATGCACCTCCTTAACAATAGCTTCTAGGGGACTCCACCTTGAAACCTTTCCTAGCCACTGTGGGTACCATTTCATCCAGGTTTCTAATGCTACTCTTCTGGGCCCTATAGCTAATTTGAAATAAAATGATTCCAATACACAAGCAGGAAGTTACAGAATTGTATGTCATACCACTTTTTTGTGTTAAGGCATACAGAAATGTGGGTCTACTGCAGATTTAACAAGCACTAAAACCAGGGCTCATAAAATGCACAAACACTGAAACTATAAATGAATTCCAGGCTTTGTTCCCAACTTATTCTGCAACAGCCTGGTTTAAGCTAATATGAGTATAGTTTCTCAGTGAAACCAAAGGGAAAACCATCCACAAGGAAAAAATGTAGGTGTACTGTAGAACATGATAGAAATAAAACTTTAAAATCAGCAAAAATCCTGGAATCTTTCTTATACTCTTGTATTGTTGCAGCTGCTGAACAGACTTGAACTGTCAGATTGCCAAATGAGGGACAGAGGAATTGTGCCAAAAGAATGCACAAATTCTAGTTACACAGCCTTGACATAGCCTTGACGACCCAGGATTTGGCAGAGAGAAGAAGGGAAAAGTTTACAACCAGTTTTTATTTTGTTTAAATACCCTTTCCCAAATGTAGCTGTTCTCATTGTACTCACTACAGCAGGCCAAGGGTCTCCTGACTCATTATGCATCCCCATACAGTTGAAGACAAAATTAAATTTGGTATCAAAATGGAAAGCATACCCACTTTATAGAAACTTGCCTAAAACTTTCTTTTCTCAGTGTAAAAGAAGTGTATCATCCTTGCACATCCCTTCTCTAAGGAGACAAACCTTTCATTTTCCATTATCAAAAAAATTAGGCCCAAATGACTAGGTCAAAACTACATCTGTCTTCTCTCAACAAAGATGAATTGAGAAGGAAAGAAAGCAGATGAAGCCTTTTGGACTGCTATCTTGTATTACTCCCCCCTTCCCAAGCAACTGACATTTTCCTTGGTTGTTGTGGTTTCCTGCTTCATCGGCCTTCCATCCTTCCGAGGTTGGTAAAATGAGTACCCAGCTTGCTGGGGGGAAAGTGTAGTTGACTGGAGAAGGCAATGGCAAACCACCCCGTAAAAAGTCTGTTGTGAAAACGTGAAAGCAATGTCATCCCAGAGTCGGAAACGACTGGTGCTTGCACAGGAGAAATGGTTGCAACCTCACTCCCCCTACTACATACCAAAGCTACTGATGTGTGTGTTTGTGCGTGTGAGTGAGTGAGTGAGAGTGAGTGAGTGAAATAGAAAATCCCAATGTATCAATTATGGCTTTAGCAATGACTTCCTCCATTACCAAATTTGGTCTTAGAATTACCCAAATACCTTAGAATTAAGGTGACAGGAGGAAATGCTAGGGTAGAAAAGGGCTGTTGAAGCACAAGTGGGGGGGGGGGAAGAATTGTGGGTAATCAGTCATATTGGTCCATATTCACCTGAAACAAAATTTCCAACTTATGTATTTTCTAATAAATATTATGAAGTTAAAATAACTCAAAACAAAGTAATAGATAAAAATACAAAATAAATCTATTTGTCTAGAATAGTGTTCAGCCTTTTCAACAACTTAAATGTCAATTTATCGCCAGTGGCTGCTTTCATGTGTAGAATATCTGTGTTACTTTCATTGTCATTACAAATACAGAGATAATGACATTGGTGACAGTGCTTCTCCAAGTAGGAATGTAAATGGGCAGGGATGTAGAAGGTTTGAGAGTGGCTGTTTGTCCATCATCTCACCTTTTCTTTCTGCAGTAACCAGACAGAGGCCACTAAATATAGCTGTACCATTTAATTCATAGGTCAACTCTGTTTACAGCCAAGTATTTCCATAGCTGTAACACATAAGTAACCAGCTCCTGACCAGCCATCCCTGCTTTCCCCAGCGCTCGCATAATAAGTTATGAATTCTCCTGAGTGCCAGCTGTACAACAACTTGAAGAGGGAGAACCCTGTTGATGGTTGGTTTGCAACTACAAACCACTGGTGCCATGGGCAGGGTTCTTCCTGCATAAATTTCCAGAGAAGCCCTGGATGCATTCCACCAGACATTCAATGATTTTCACCCCACCATCAATCTGACAATGAACCAATCTATGCAAGAAATACATTTTCTGGCACTACTGTAAAAATACACAATAGATACAGAGACACCACTTTATTCTGGAAACCTACTGACCAACAAACATACCTACATGCCTCCAGTCACCATCCTGATCATACCAAAATGATCCATTGTATACAGCCAGGCTCTATGCTACAACTGCATTTGCTCCAATCCTACAGACAGAGATTCCCACCTGAAGGATGTACAGCAAGCTTTTTTGGAACTAAAGTATCCACCTGATGAAGTCAGGAAACAGATTAACAAAGGCAGAATGGTACCCAAAGAAAACCTGTTACAAGACAGACCCCCCAAAGACGATAATAGAACACCGGGGGGGGGGGTGTAGAAAAAGCTCAGCAAGAACTCATTTGCATATTAGACCACACCCCCTGACATCACTTTTGTTTCAAACAGGGATTTTTTTGAGAAAAAGCCCAGCATGAACTCATTACATATCAAGACACACCCCTTGATGCCAAGCCAGCAGGAACTGTGTTCCTGTGCGTTCCTGCCGGGGAAAAAAGCCCTGATAGAACATCACTAGTGGTCATGTATAGCTCTCAACTGGAAACATTTCAATGCATCATCAACAGCTTACAACCACTACTGGACAATGACAACTCTATTCCACAAGTACCGGGGAGCAAATCTTTTCTTGCACACAGACAAACCCCCAATCTCAAACAATTCCTCACCCACAATAACGCAACTTCTAATCTGACCATGGACACTGGTACCAGAGCTTGCAATAAACCCAACTCCCAACTTTGCTGCCACATACACCCAGACAACACAATCACTGAACCTAATAACATCAACTACACCATCTCAGGCTCATTCACTTGCTTATCTTCTAATATTATATATGACATTAAATGCCAACAATGCCCTTCAGTTCTCTACATAGGACAAACTGGACAAATCCTAAGCCAAATGATACATGGATATAAATCTGACATCAGGAATCACAAGACAGAGACATTTGTAGGAGAACACTGTAACAACATTTATCTTTTATATTTTATGCATTTCTCTCTCTCCCCACCCCCATACATCCTCTGTAAAAGACTATACATCTTATGTATTTTTATACATTCCCATCTCTCCCCCCTTTTTGAATTATAATGGAATATTGTTTGTAATAGAATGCAATATATTGGAATAGATTTTTTTTCAGACACACCTCTAAGAACAACATGTTAATATAGTCTTTAGAATAACATATAGTGATTGTCATCTTTACACTTGAGGGTAGGCAGATGGGCATCATAAAGTTAATTTCCCTGCAATTAGAAAAGATTCTCTTACACACTTACCTCCTATTTTGACATATTTATTGTGTCAAATGTTGTTTCCCCTTAATTGGATCCATACAGCTGTTGACCCTGTGCACTCAGCTTGTTGTTCCTGCTTTGTCTCAAAATGTTTACATCATGTTATAAGCTAATTCATTTTTTCAACTCCACATTACCAAGGTATATTAAAGGGCATGATTTAATCTACAGGACTGTGTATGTAAAATTTGAATCTGAGAGGTCAACTTTTGAACCTAATTAAAGCAATAGGTAAACAGTGATGTCGGAGCAAAGATTAGCAGAAAGCAGATGCGAATGAGGGCTGGGTCACTTGAAGAAGAAAAAATGGTCAGATTTAAAACTGACAGGGCTGAGAAAGCAGGATGGCAAGAAGCAATGGATGCTATGGAAGCAAGATTGGCAAAGAATTAGAGAAATGAAAACAGAACTAAAAAGAGAACTAAAAAATTATTTTGACCGTTTTCGCACACAGCTCACCTTGCAGTCACAATCCTGTTCCCTCCACAGCGTCTTGTCGGATTTCCCACCATCTGCGCCGAAGTTACAGGAAGTGCCGCAGCTTTTGCATAGCAAACATAAACCGCTAAAACCCAGTTTATGTTTGCTACTCAAAAGCTGCGGCACTTCCTGTAACTCTGGCGCAGATGGTGGGAAATCTGACAGACGCTGCGGAGGGAACAGGATTGTGACTGCGAGGTAAGCTGTGTGTGAAAATGGTCATTGAGTCCAGTGCAGGAGAAGTTAAAAAAGACATTGAAGATCTCAGAAGTGACACACAAGCAGCTCTTCAGAAACTGCAGAAGGTGGAGGAAAAGGTGAAAAACCTAGATACAAGAATGGATAAGGTAGATTCCATTAAGTAAAAAATGCAGGAGAAAGCATTATTAACTGACTGTAAACTAATGGAGAACCAAATACGGCTAAGAGGGGTGCCTGAGTCTACTACTACTACTGACTTAAGGACATATATAATTAAAATTATTGCTGAATTTTTAGAAGATGAACCAGATGAAACTGACCATTACTGTGACTACATTTATAGGGTAAGTTCGGAACACGCCAAAAAAAATAAATTATCAAGAGATGTGGTGGTGAGATTTGTGACAAGAGACATGGTGGGAAGGATTCTTAGTAAACAATATAAGAGCATTAGGGTTTGTAGAATCTTTCGGGCTCAAGTGCCCTGTTCTACTGAAGAAAGTTTTTCTTCCAGACATTTCGTTCTCGGCTGCGGAGAACAATATAAGAGCACACTGGAGGTGGATGGCAGTAAAGTAAGAATTATGAAAGAATTGCCAAGGAAAGTCATTAATGACAGGAGACTTTACAAAAAATTGACAGAAAAGCTGAGAGAAAAAAAAAATAAGATACAGATGGGAACTTCCAGAGGGTTTGAGCTTTGAATTTAAAGGACGGAGATTTACTATCACAACTACTCAGCAAATGACAAACTTTTTGAGTGATCATAAAGACTTTGGGGAAACAGATCAAGAATAAAAATCATTATGGATTACAAATTAATATCTTGGAATATAAATGGACTTAATTCACCACAAAAAAGAAGGGCAACTTTTCAATGGATTGGGAAACAAAAATGTAACATAATTTGTCTGCAAGAAGTACAACAATTTGCTATGGAATTTTTTTCATTGGTCAAGGAGAAAAAAAGGGGGGTAGTTTTTTATATCAAACAAGAATTAGACCCAAAATTAATTTTTAAAGATGATGATGGCAGATATATTGCGGTAGAAGTGACATTGAATTACAACAGAACTTTGTTGCTGGGAATATATGCTCCAAATGGAGCAAAAGACTCTTTTTAAAAAGATATAATGCAACAATTAGACCAAGTGGTACATGAACAAATTATGATAATGGGAGACTTTAACGAAACAGTGAAAAATACTTTGGACAGAACTGGAAAAAAAAATAACGAAGGGAAACTACCAAAATTGTTATTCAAATTGGTAAAACAAGAGAGTTTAGAGGACATATGGAGGGAATTAAACCCCAAAGAACGTGACCATACTTATTTTTCAGCAAGGCACAATTCTTTTTCGAGAATTGATATGATTTGGACCACAAAAGATCTTGGACTTTTAACGAAGAAAATAGAGATACTTCCTAAAATAAGAGCAGACCACAATCCAATACTGTGGTCTGCAAAATCAGGGAAAAAGACTCTAAGGTGGCGGATAAATGAGGATTTGCTACAGAAACTAGATATAGTGGTGTCTCTGCAAAAGGAAACTAAATGCTTCTTCCAAATAAATGAAAATGAGGATACTCGATTTTGAATTGTGAGGGATGATTACAAAGCAGTAATGAGGGGCATTTTGATTACATTGAACAACAAAGATAAAAGAGCCAAAAATAAGCAAATGATGGACATTCAGAAAGAAATTGGCAAAAAAAGGAAAGAGCTTAAAAAATGACCTGGGAAAAAGAAGATCATAAGAGAAATTACAATATTATAAAGCCAACTGAGCCATTTGCTGAATAAAGAATTGGAATGGAATTTAAAAAGAATGCAGCAGAAAAAGTTTGAAGGTGCGAATAACCTGGAAAATACCTTGCATGGCAAATGAAAAAAAGAAGGGAGAATAAAGTAATTAACAAAATTGTGTTGGGAGGAAAAGACATTGTTGACCATGAAGGCATTAAAAGGGAATTTTATGCCAAATTGTTTAAAAGCCAAAGTGTAAATAGAAAAAGAATTGATGCATATCTACAGAAAATTAAGGTTAACTCACTAACAAAAAAATATGGAGAATATGCTGAATAAACCAATTGAGAGAGAAGAAATAGAGGAGGCAATTAACTCAATGAAATTAAGAAAAGCACCTGGTCCAGATGGCTTTACAGCAAAATTTTACAAAGTTCTCGCGGAGATGCTATTACCAAAACTTCAGAAACGGATGAACATCATAAGAGTAGACGGAAAAATTCCTAGTACATAGAAAGAAGCAGTAATTTCTTTGCTATCAAAAGAAGACAGAGACACCACAAATATGAAAAACTATAGACCAATTTCATTACTAAACAATGACTATAGAATATATGCAAGAATTTTAGCAGAATGTCTTAAACAGCATTTGAAGTTTTATTAAAGAAGAACAAGCAGGATTGCTTCCCGAGACAAATTAGAGACAACATAAGAACAGTTATAGACATTATCGAATATTATGAGAAACATCCTGAAAAAGAAGAAGCATTATTTTTTGCAGACGCAGAGAAAGCATTTGATAATGTGCATTGGTACTTTATGTTTGCAATGATGGAGAAACTGAGATTGGGAGAAGACTTTATTAGAATGGTTAAGGCGATATATTTTGACCAATCAGCAAGGCTCTGTATCAATGCAGATTTAACGGGGGAAAAATGATAATAAAGGAACAAGACAAGGTTGCCCTCTATCTCCACTGATATTTATAATGACTTCAGAGATTTTGTTAATTCAAATTCAAGAAGATAAAGAGATCTAAAAATGAAAGGTTTTTCTTACAAATACAGAGCATTTGCAGACGACGTGATGTTTATAAATGAAAATCCCGCTCATGTAACACCATTGTTGCTTCATAAGATACAAGAATATGGAGAATTGGCAGGCTTTTATATTAATAAAGAAAAATCGAAAATTTTGTGCAAAAATATGTTAAAGAGTAAACAGAAAGAACTACAGAGATTAACAGAGTGTGAAATTACCTCTAAAGTAAAATACTTAGGTGTAGAAATAACAACGAAAAATATTGATCTGTATAAAAATAATTATGAGAAACTCTGGTGTAAGATTGATGGAGATATGACAAAATGGAACAAACTGAATCTGTCTATGCTGGGCAGAATTTCTGCAATTAAGACGAACTTCTTACCGAGAATTATGTTCCTATTTCAAACAATTCCAATAGTGAAAGACAATAAACAATTTAATAGACGGCAAAGGAAACTTTCAGAATTTATATGGGCCGGGAAAAAACCAAGAATTAAAATGAAAATTTTGATAGATGCGAAAGAAAGGGGTGGATTTCAACTGCCCAATCTAAAGTTGTATCATGATGCAGTATGCCTGTTGTGGATTAAGGAATGAATGACATTATTAAATAGAAAGTTACTGAATCTGTCTATGCTGGGCAGAATTTCTGCAATTAAGATGAACTTCTTACCGAGAATTATGTTCCTATTTCAAACAATTCCAATAGTGAAAGACAATAAACAATTTAATAGATGGCAAAGGAAACTTTCAGAATTCATATGGGCCGGGAAAAAACCAAGAATTAAAATGAAAATTTTGATAGATGCGAAAGAAAGGGGTGGATTTCAACTGCCCAATCTAAAGTTGTATCATGATGCAGTATGCCTGTTGTGGATTAAGGAATGAATGACATTATTAAATAGAAAGTTATTGACATTAGAAGGACATGGAAATGTCTTTGGATGGCATGCTTATATGTACTATGGGAAAAATAAGATGGATGGTTTCTTCTCACATCACTATATCAGAGGCAATCTGTTAAATACCTGATCAAAATATAAAAGATATGGTGATGAGAGGAAACTGCTTTGAATTGTGCCAACAGAAGTAATAAAATTATATTCAGACACTAAAGAAGAAAAATGGTTATCATATAAACAGCTTTTAAAAATACAAGGAGGAAAGGTGGAATTAAAATCGGCTGAAGAATTACAATATAAATATAATTGGTTTCAATTGCAACAAATAAAGAGTTTGCTTGAACAGGACATCAAGAACTATGGAATAAGACAAGAACAAACAGAACTTGAGAGAATGCTGTTTGGAGAAAATGAAAAGCTGATTTCAAAGACATATAAACTATTATTGAAATGGTCTACAGAAGATGAAGTAGTTAAATCACAAATGATAAAATGGGTGATAAATATAAATAAGGAAATACAGATGGAGTCATGGAAATACTTATGGAAGAACTCTATGAAAATATCTACATGTTATAACATAAAAGAAAATTGCTTTAAAATGTCATATAGGTGGTACATGACATCTAAGAAATTGGCAAAAATGAACAATCAGGTGTCGGATAGATTTTGGAAATGTAAATGCCATGAAGGATCTTTCTACCATATGCAGTGGACTTGTGAAAAGGCGAAAGAATTTTAGCAAATGATTCAGCAAGAGATTTCAAAAGTTTTGGGATATAATATCAAGAAGGCACCAGATATCTTTTTGTTGGGATTACAAATGGAAAACATTCAAAAGCAAGATAGAACAATAATTTGGTATATGTTTTCAGCTGCACAGACATTATATGCACAAATGTGGAAACAAGACAAAATGCCAGAAATTTGGGAATGGACTTTGAAAGTCATGCATTGGAGTGAAATGGACAAATTTACAGGAATCTTAAAAGAACAAGATCTAGAGAAGTTTAAAAACAAGTTGGGAAAGTTTCAAAAATATATGGAAAAACAATGGAACGTTAAAGGCCATTTGGTGATCTTTGACAATGGTTAATCTTAAAAAAAACTATATATGGATTACAGTTTTTTAAAAAAGTAGGATTAGTGGATTATAACTTTTTTGTTTACTTGCTAATGACTAAGAAGAACTACCATGAAGATGGATTATAATTATAACCGTGGGGTTTTTTTTGGAGAAAGATTCTTTACTAGATAGAGTTTATTACCTTATAACAAACTAAATTAAATAGTAATATGGAGATGTCTGTTAAGGGGGTAGGCATTGCTGGGGGTCACCAAAAGGGGTGGGGTGGGGTGAAGAAAATGTTATATATGTGTATTAACATTTAATGACAAATGATAACATACCATTACAATATATTACATTATAATAAATTTGGGTTTTTTTAAAAAGCTTTAATATACCTTGAATAAAACTTTTGTTGGTCTTAAAGGTGCTACTGGATTCTTACTTTATTTACTGGACCAGTGAAATTAGTATAGCTTTTGTAAATGATGTTGAAATACTGAAAAAGGGATGTGGCCCTCCATGGCTGTGACCTGGCAATAATTCCGGTGTAAATAATGAACCTGGGCACCCAGTTTGCCCATGTCCTGTCAACTTTCCGCTTCTTGATTTTCTCCTTTTCCCTATCATCCAAATCCTCTTTATACTTTTTCTCCAGCTCCCTATAGAGCAGAGAGAATAGGTCCATGAATGTTGGCCGGCAACAAGTGATCCGCAAGAGGTAAGGCCAGATCACCAAAAGGTAAAGCCTTAGTTGGCACAGCAGAGTATGATGGACCCTAAGGATAAGAAACACCCCAGCCACCATAGGGTGCCATGGACGCTCCTGGGAACTGGCTGGGCAGGCCTCCCCAAGGACCCCAAGGGTTACTCAGGTTAAAGCCCGAAGCCCAAGGCTGGGAATTATTAAAAGTTGCAATCTGGCTATTGGCAACTGGCCCGAAGGTGGCCGACTGCCCCCATGGCCCCCTAGGCCAAGCTGTGGTAGTGTGTTGTGCAAACTCACCCCTACCCAACTGCAAACTCTGTGAAGCATCCGCATCGGGCACCTCCGCTGGAAGAGGCGACACACCCTCCGTTTTGTCCGTAGAAGACCTGCTTTCAAGGGAAGACAAACGATTAAGGATTTCTTCCTGGAAGCGCTTCTTAGCAGCTCGCTTGTCTGCCTTGGAAGTCAGGCCCGTTACACCCAATACAACCGGCTGCCTACTACTCGACCCCTCCAAAGCGGCTAGTCTGGCTAACACAGACTGCTCAAAAGTGCCATCCTCCTCATCAGATGATGAAGGCAGAGGTGCTGACCACTTAGGAACAGGCCACTGTGGTTTTGGTTCAGGGCAGTTGCCCTTGGATTTGCCCTGTCCCTTAGGCATGATAATGTGCTCAATAACAATGACAAGCCCGTCTACTGCCCTCACCGATGTGGCCCCCGCCCTACCAGAGGCAGGTGATGAATGTTAAAGCTATCCTCAAAATGGCCACCCCAAGCTATTCACAAAATAGCTGCTCTTTTCCCCGGCAAAAGACTCCTCCTGAAGACCATCGCGGCTCGCTACAAGCAGCTGCGGCAAAGTCCGACGCTCTAACCACTGTGGAGGCAACAGGCCTTGTGCAGGGAAAGAGCGCACAAGCTACGCTCTGCCTTCCCTGAGCACAAGGCTGTCAGCATAGTGTTCATTGAGATTCCAGAATAAAAGAACTCTTTCTTCAGAAATAAGTTTCTTTATTGGATATACAATGTTTCTACTGGAGAAGACCTTTGAAAGTGATAACATACATTGGATGGGTGCTAGCATATATGGGGGTACATCAAAGGCAGGTCCCTTTAAATCATTCTTAAAACAAAGTTACTTTCTTCCTCAGAGATGTTTGATTCACACGCCTGTTATCTGCCTTCCCTGAACCATCCACACTCCCCCCTTCGCCTGGTGGCCTTGCGGGGCCTGGGAAACGGCATGGTGTCTCTCTCTATTCTGCCAGCCATTTATTGCTCCTGGCGCCCAAGGCTCCCCTCCCTTCCTCTGCCTCCCTCTGACATACCTTGCATTCTACAAAGGGGCAATGGGGTTAGTACTGAACAAATAAACAGTATAGGCAATATGGTTAGTCTCGATAGGAAGCAATTGAACACAAGCTGACATACTGCCCCCCCTAAGCTCTTGCTCGGGGCTTGTCTGGGTGCAGCAGGTAAAATTGCTTAAGCAGTTTAGGAGCGTTGAGATCTGGGGCCTTGACCCACTCATCGCAGCTGGGCGGAAAATAGCGCCAGCGCACCAAATACTGTAAGATCCCCCGGTGCATTATAGAGTCGAGGATCTCTTTCACTTCGTGGTGCTTCTGACCCCGGACCAATGTGGGTTCCGGCTCGGGGCCCCGAGGGTGCCACTTCGACCCACCCGGATCTCGACGGATAAGACTGCAATGGAAAACAGGGTGTATTTTACTAAACAGTTTGGGCAAGTCCAGTTCAACAGTCACTTTATTGTTCACCCGCTTGATCTTGAATGGGCCAAGGAACCTGTAGGCTAGCTTCCGGGATGTCTGGGGGAGCGGGAGGTTCTTGGTCGACAGGAACACAGTCTCCCCGACTTTGAAGTCCCACCCCGGGCTGTGCTTTTTATCGAATTGGGCTTTATAGTCTCTTTTAGCTTCTTCCAAGTTCTCCTGGATGACTTTCCAGGAGCTTTCTAACGATTTCCACCATTGCTGGCATTCTGGTGAGATAGGGGGGTTGCTGCCGCCAGGGAGAGTTGGGAAGGGCTTCCCCTCGTACCCGTGCACTGCTTGGAACGGGGAGACTTTGATTGAACCGTGCAGGCTGTTGTTGTAGCTATATTCTGCAAAGGGCAATAGTTCTACCCAGTTAGTTTGCTGGAAGTTCACATAACATCGGAGGTATTGCTCCAGAAGCCCATTCACCCGCTCGCTCTGTCCGTCCGTTTGCGGGTGGTAGGCGGAACTTAGCCCCTGTTCCATTCCCAGTAGCTTGCAGAACTCCCACCAGAAGTTGGCAACGAACTGTGGCCCGTGGTCGTTAATGACCTTATCGGGGAACGAGTGGATCCGGGCCACGTGCACAAAGAATAAGTGGGCCAGTTCTTTGGCTGTGGGGAGTTTTTTGCAGGGGATGAAATGGGCTTGCTTGGAAAATGTATCTACCACCACTAGAATCACCGTCCGGCCCTGGGAGGGGGGTAGTTCTACAATAAAGTCCATTGAAATTACCGACCAGGGCCGTTCTGCGGAAGGAAGCGGCTGGAGCAGCCCGGGCACTTCCCCCCCCTCCTCTTGGCCATTAAGCATGTTGGGCACGTTTGCACAAATTCTGAAATGTCCTTTTTCATCTGGAGCCACCAAAACTGCCTGTGCACCATGTGCAACGTTTTCACATAGCCGTAGTGCCCGGCCAGTTTACTGGTGTGGCAGTGTTGGAGCACTTCCACCTGGAGCGATTTTGGGACATAGAGCTTTCCTTCGTGGAACCAGAACCCCCCGTCTCCCTTCACCAGCCCCTCTGGTCGGTCCTTCCCTTCCGCCTCTGTCTCCAAGATTAACTTGCTCCCCCCCCACGGAGGCTTCGGGGATTTTGCTGCCTGGGAGCGGGTTTGGACTGCTCCCGCCACTGCTTCGGGGGGGGGGGGATGAGAGAGTCTATGACTTCCTCGCGTTCGCTCTTGTGCTGCGGGAGCTGGGAGAGCGCGTCGGCTAAAAAATTCTTTGACCCCGGTATGTGGTGGAGGGTGAAGTCAAATTTGGCAAAGAATCCAGCCCACCGTATTTGCTTGCTGGTTAGTTTCCGGCGCCCGGTGAGTGCCTCTAGGTTTTTGTGGTCCGTCCAAATCTCGAAGGGAACTCTGGCCCCTTCCAGCCTCGATCGCCATGTTTTCAAGGCGAAGGTGACGGCGTAAGCCTCCTTGTTCCACACGGACCAGTTCCTTTGCTCGCCTGAGAATTTTTTGGAAATGTACGCACAGGGTCTCAGGCAGCCCCCCTCGTCCCTCTGCATTAATATGGCTCCTATGGCCGTGTCGGAGGCGTCGCATTGCACCACAAAGGGCTTGAGCTCGTTCGGGTGCACTAGCACGGGCTCGCTCGTGAAGAGCCGCTTTAAAGTTTCAAACGCTTCTTGGCACTGGCTAGTCCAGTTTAGCTTCGCCCCGGGTTTTTTTGCATCGGGCCCCTTCCCTTTGGTCTGCAACAGGTTGGTGAGGGGCAGGGCCACCTTGGCGAACCCCTGAATGAACGTTCTGTAAAAATTTGCGAACCCGAGGAACGATTGGAGCTGTCTACGTGTTCTCGGGGGTTCCCACTCCAGCACAGCCTGAATTTTGGCGGGGTCCATGGCTAAGCCCTTTCCGGACACCCGAAAGCCTAGATAGTCTAACTCCTCCTTGTGGAACTCGCACTTGGACAACTTAGCGTACAGTTTGTTTTCGTAGAGGGTGGTTAGCACCTCTCGGACCAGCTTGACATGGGAGGCCATGTCCTTTGAATAAATAATGATGTCATCCAGGTACACCACCACCCCCTTGTACAAGTACTTCCGGAGAACCTCATTGATGAAGTTCATGAAGGCCCCCGGGGCCCCCTGCAGCCCGAACGGCATCACTAAATATTTGAACTGTCCCATCGGCGTATTGAACGCCGTCTTCCATTCGTCCCCCTCCTTAATTCTGACCCTAAAGTAAGCGTCCCGCAAATCCAGTTTGGTAAATATGGAGCCCTCCGAGACGCTGCTCAGCAGGTCCTTGATCAGGGGGATGGGGTAGGTGTTAGACATCGAAATCCCATTAATCCCGCGAAAATCCGTGCAAAGTCTAAGACTCCCATCCTTCTTCTTGCGGAATAGGACAGGGGCTGCGTGGGGGGCAGTCGCTGGGCGGATGAACCCCCGACGGAGGTTTTTGTCGAGGAACTTTCTCAGTTCCTCCTTCTCCGCCTAGCCCATCGAGTACAGTTTGGCTTTTGGAAGCGGCTGCCCTGGAATGAGCTCTATAACGCAGTCAGTGGCCCGGTGGGGCGGTAGCTCATCCGCTTCAACTTCACTAAAAGCCCCCTTCAAGTCTCGGTACTCCCTCGGGATCGTTCTCACTTCCTCTATCATCACGCATATCTTTTCATTCTTGGGGGGAGGCTGGGGTCCCCAGGACTCTCGCCACAAGTGGGAGGTGCACCGCCGATCCAGAAAGTCAATTGTGTGCTCCCCCCACTGGATGTCCGGCTGGTGCCTTGCCAGCCACCCTACTCCCAGTACAATATTGAACGAGCAGGAGGGTGCAATCACAAACACTTCCAGGTCCCAATGATCCTCTACCCCCATGAGTATCTCCTGCGTTCTATCGACGCAGGGCTCCCCCTTCATTCATGTCCCGTCCATCTGTTCAAATTCGAGGGGCCGGGGCAGGCGCTCGCGCCCTATGCCCAACATGTCCACGAATCGCGGGGTTATTAGCTCCCGCGTGCACCCCGAGTCTATGAGCGCCCGAGCGTGGACAAAGCGCTTCAGTTTCACATTTAATAAAGTCAGTGGGATGAACATCAGTTCCCCCGAGATTCTCACCCGTAGTGGTGCCGCTCTCTCCGGGACCTGCCGCTGGGCACCCTCTAGTGCAGGTCGTCCTCGTTTCCCGACGGCTCAGCCTCCCAGGTGTCGTCCCCCAGCTCTTCCAGCATTATAGAATCCTCATCAAGCACCATCGACAGAGCGGTGCTGCTGCGGCTCGACTCCTTCGGCTTGCTTGGCTTCTTGGCGCCGCCGGCCGGCCCTTTCGCGGCGGGGGTGCTGGATCTCGCCCGGTCCGGGCAATTGGCGGCCAGGTGGTTCGGGTCCCCGCACTGGTAGCACTTGCGGGGCCCCGGGGCGATTTTGGGGCTTGCAGCTCCCCCCGTTTTCTTGGGCTCCGCTTTCGCCGCCGGCCGCCCGTCTCGGCTGGCGCGCGGTTGAAGCCCCTGGCGTTGGATCGCCACTTCCTTCAGGTTGTTCTTGATCTCTCCTGCTAGCTGGATCCAGCCCACCAGGGTATCGGGGTGGACCTGCCCCAGCGCCCGGTCCAGGATGCTCGGGTTGAGCCCTCTCTTGTACGCCCGGATCTTCATGGCCTCGCTCCATCCCCTTATCTTGCGGCTATGGTTCCGGAACTCGAGGGAGTACTCTCGGATCGACTTCCCCCCTTGGCGCAGCCCCTCGATGGTGGCTATGGCAACGGTCTCTCGCAGGGGATCTTCAAACTGCGACAGGAGGGCTTGTAGGAACCCCGCCACGGTGGCCACCTCTGGCCCGTTCGCCTCGAAGAGGGTCACGTACCATAGCTGGGCCTCTCCCTCCAACTTCGACCCCAGGTAAGCTACTCGGCTGCGCTCGTCGTGGAAGGACGCCCCCCAGTAGTGCATGTAGCTGTTGGCCTGGATGATGAAGTACTCCACCTTGTCGGAGCTGCCGTCGAACGTGACGAGCAGTTCACGGGTCTTCACCCGGGCCGCTGGAGCCTGAGGGGCGCCTGGTGCTGCGGGCGCTGCCGGTGCGACCGGAGCCGCCGGCGCTCCTGGGGCGGCCGGCGCGGCGGGTTGTTGCGGGATCGGGGCTGCCGCCCCGCCGGCGCCCGCGATGGCACAATCCACTTGCTTCTGCACCTCTTTCAGTATCAGGGTCATGGTGAGATTCATCTCCTGGCGGAGGTCACACCCCAGGATCTCGACCTCCTGCCAGAGCTCGTCCATGGTGGCGGGTTTCGGGGAGGAAGCTCGCGAATCCCCGTCGTCTTCATCTCGGGAGTCACAGCTGCCTCTCCTCCGGCTCGGCCCCGGGCCTTCTTCGGGCTCCCCCCTTCGCCTGGGGTCGTCCGTCGGCTAGGGCGAGCAGGGTGGTGCCTCCAGGTCCCCGGGGTTGCGGAGGATGTTGGCGTGGCGTTGCATGGCCTCCTCCATCAGGGTGGTGGAGGTGCGATGCTTCCACTTCTGCGGGGTGATGAAGAGCACTTGGCCGCTCACCTTCCGTGGTTTACGCTTCTCGGTAACGTACCACGCCGGGGACCCCGGCAGTTCTGGGATGCAGGGCTCTCGGTCGTCTGGTGCCTCTGTAGCCATTCGCTAGAAGTAACTCGCGCCGATAAGCCCCTTTTAAGGGATCACTTTCAAAATGTCAGCGTAGTGTTCATTGAGATTCCAGAATAAAAGAACTCTTTCTTCAGAAATAAGTTTCTTTATTGGATATACAATGTTTCTACTGGAGAAGACCTTTGAAAGTGATAACATACATTGGATGGGTGCTAGCATATATGGGGGTACATCAAAGGCAGGTCCCTTTAAATCATTCTTAAAACAAAGTTACTTTCTTCCTCAGAGGTGTTTGATTCACACGCCTGTTATCTGCCTTCCCTGAACCATCCACACTCCCCCCTTCGCCTGGCGGCCTTGCGGGGCCTGGGAAACGGCGCGGTGTCTCTCTCTATTCTGCCAGCCGTTTATTGTTCCTGGCACCCAAGGCTCCCCTCCCTTCCTCTGCCTCCCTCTGACATACCTTGCATTCTACTAAGGGGCAATGGGGTTAGTACTGAACAAATAAACAGTATAGGCAATATGGTTAGTATCGATAGGAAGCAATTGAACACAAGCTGACATAGGGGAAGAATGAGAGGAGGGAGCGGAGCCCGCCTCTAGGGCATGCCTGCTCCACCCCCACCTCTGATGATGCCCTGCCCGCTCCTCCTCCTTGTGAGGAGGCAAAACGGCCCCCAGACGCAAGGCTGTGCAGCCTGCCTCTGGATGGGAGCAGCATTATTTTTTGCCAGGCACGTGCCTGGGGTGGATAATGGGGTGACTGACGCTCTCTCTCGCAAACAGATGCAGAGGTTTCATCAGCTCGCCCCAGACGCAGATCTTCTTCCTACAAGGATGCCCCTGGAGATTTGGACGATTGGCGGGTCGAGGCCATCAGAGCGATAAGTATCACTATTGCTCCTAGCACTAGAAAATCATACACAAGGGCAGTGAGCCAGTTTGAGAAGTTTAGGAGCACCGTAGGTTACAGCATGAAATGGCCTCTTCCAGTGGAGCATTTACTCCACTATTGCATATCATTGTAGCGCAGGGGCCTGGCAGTTCAATCCATTCGGAGTTGGTTGGCTTTTGCCAGTAAAGCCATGGGGTTACAGGAACTAACTAGTGATTTCTGCTTTCGGAAGATGCATGAAGGGTTGGCCAGAGAGGCCAGGGCAGCCAATGCAAGGCAAGGCAGCCAATTTCACCCACAATTCTTAGGGGTTTACGGTCAGTCTGGGGCCAGGTGTGTCGGTCGGAGTATGAAACACTTCTCTTTCATGCTGCCTCCCTGGTGGCATTTTTTAAGGGCTCTTCGGGTGAGTGAGGTGGTAGCTCAGTCCAGAGGGAATGTTTCTGGAAGGGCCTTATTGGCCCAAGACATTCACATTGCTGATGGAACAGGATATATCACAGTGCGTCGTTCTAAGACTGACCAGTTGCAGCGGGGGAACACTATTAGTTTGGGTGCCTGTTCTGAGGGGGAACTGTATCCTGTAGTGGCTTTAACGCACTATCTAGCTGCCCGCGGTTCTGGGGCTGGTCTGTTGTTCCGGCATGGGGACGGTAGTCCCCTAACGAAGCATCAGTTTTGGTCTCTGACTGTCAAAGCTCTCGTCAGGCTTGCCCTGGCGGGGGTTAAGTTTGGCACTCATTCTTTCCACATAGGGGCGGCTTCTACGGTGGCGGCTCTGGGGTACTCCCCACCGTCCATTCAGAAGCTTGGTAGATGGCTTTCCTCGGCCTATGAAGGCTATGTTTGCCCTCTGGCACTGCAGTAACTGGCATCAGGTTATTGAGGGTGTGGTTATTCTCTGTTTTCTTCTTTTCTCAGATGCTGTTGTCTGTGGGGAGAGACGACATGTCCTCATATGCGGGCACAGCTTTGTTTTCTGGGCTGCCCATCAGGCCAGTAGGACTTCAATCAGGTCACAGCTGGTGCTCAGCAAGCGGGCTACCATAGAGTTGCGTGGACAGTGGGGTCTCCATTGGTTGGGGCTGTTGCCCTTGCTTATTGAAAACATTCATGTTTTGCCACCACATGCTGTGGTGATACATTTGGGAGGAAACAATCTAGGCTTGCTCAAGGGTAAAGCCCTTGTGCTGCAGGCCAAGGATGACTTTCGAGTCATTAGGAATCATTGGCCTCAGGTTTTGATTGTGTGGTTGGCCATGATCCCCCACCAGGTATGGCGTGGGGCATGGGATCCACGAACAATTGAGAGAGCTCGCCGCAAAGCCAATTTAGAAATTAAATTAAAAAATTAAAAAAGCCTGAGGGGGGGTTGGGCCACTTTCTCCCTCATCCTGGAATCTCCATGGACCACAGCACCTGAGAAAAAAAGAAACAATGAATAATATAGCCCCCTAATAACATGATGCCAATTACTGCCGTGCAAGAGGGCGAACATAGCCCATACAGGCCGAGGAACGCCACCTACCAAGCTTCTGAATGGAAGGTGGGGAGTACCCCAGGGCAGCAGCCGTAGATACAGAAGGAATGGGTACCGAACTTAATTCCCGACAGGCCCAGCGTAGCAAGGGCCTTGCATGTCACTGTCCAAAACTGATGCTTCGTCAGGGGACCAGCTCACTCACCTGGAGAGCCCTGAAGAATGCCATGAGAGAGGCGGCATGAAAGAGCAGCGTTTCGTACTCTGACACGCACACCTGGCCCCAGACCGATCATAAACCCCTAAGAACTGCAGGGGAAATTGGTTGCCTAGGATCTCGCCTGGGCCCAACTTCTCTAGACCAACCTTCCAACATTTTCTTAATGCGGAAGTCACCAGTATTCTCCTGGAAACCCCAAGCCTTACTAGTGAAGGCCAACACAGACAGCCGGGCCCAAATAGATCGAACTGCTAATCCCCTGCGCCTTAAAGATATACTATAGTGGAGTAATTGCTCCACTGGAAGGGGCCATCCCCTTTGGTAACCAACTTTGCTCCTAAAACTTTCGAACTGGCATACTGCCCTGTTGTACGATTTTCTGGTACTAGGAACAATGGTGAGACTTATTGCTCTTCTGGCCTCGACCCGCCAATCATCCATATCCTGGGGGGCATCACTGTCGGAAGAAGATTTGCATTTAGGGCCAGCTGGCCAAACCTCTGCATCTGTTTGCGGGAGAGAGCGTCAGCCACCCCATTAGCCACCCCAGGCACATGCCTGGCGAAAAATAAAATATTAAGCCTCAGGCAAAGGAGAGTGAAGACCCACACCAGCCTGATCACCCTGGGGGATTTGGAAGTGAGGGAATTGATAACATGCATCACATGCTGATGGCACGGATTTATACAGGATTGATGGTGTCCAACTTTCCGATAAGGGAAATGACGCTTTTTTGGATGACTTAAAACTTGGGCTTTGGGAAGTGCTAGGCGTTTAGTGGGCGCAGCTGTCTAAGCAGAGGCTTGGCCTCACGGTGGCTGGGTTTTTTGCCTAACTTCCATTATGCAGCTCGGTTAGCACCAATAGCAACCCAGTTTTGGGGCATGGGATATAGCTAAATCATTCCTGGCCTGTGTGGACTAGTTGAGTGATGAAGCGGACTGCCTCAGGTTTGCATGGATTGATCCACCCTTCAGCCATGCGGATGGGGGCTGGAACTCCAGGGCATAACCTTTGCTAGGCCGGCCAGGTATGAGTAATGCATTTTGGCTACACTTAGGGGCAGGGTGGCTCGCCTGTCATGCAGCAGGGGAGGGGTATTTTGTCCCCTGGCCCTGCCGTGCTGCCTGTTATGTTTATAGCCCTTGTTGTTAATTTAATAATAAAGGGGCCCTTAGTTATCCAAACCCTTGTGTCCGTCTCTTCCTTCTGTCTGTGGGGGCAATGCGGCTCCCAACCGGAGGCAGGCTGCACAGCCTTGTCTCCGGGCGCCGATTTGCCCCTTTGTAAGGAGAAGGAGCAGGCAGGGCATTATGGGAGGTGAGGGCAGAGCAGGCAGGGCCTAACGGCTGTCTCTGCTTCTGCCTCCCAGTCTTTGCCTCGTGCTCGGTCCACCCTCCCGCCCTTGAGGCAGTGTGGGCGATAGCTGGTTGTTCTTAATTTATAGGGGACTGGGTAGGAATTTTTTCATCTCTTCCTGTTTGGCTGTTGGGAGTGGTGTTTTTCGCCTACCTCACACTGCTTGTAGAAGGGATTGTGGAATTGGCTAGGGTTGTGGCTGGTTTAAGTAGGCTGGCCACTTTCAGGTTGGCTGGGGTTTTTGACTAACTTCCGTTATGCAGCTCGGTGAGCACCAATAGCACCCCAGTTTTGGGGCACGGGGTCTAGCTAAATCATTCCTGGCCCATGCAGACTAGTTGAGTGTTGAAGCGGACTGCCTCGGGTTTGCATGGATTGATCCGCCCTTCAGCCATGCGGATGGGGGCTGGAATTCCAGGGCATAACCTTTGCTGGGCCAGTCGTATATGAGCCATGCATTTTGGCTATACCTAGGGGCACGGTGGCTCGCCCGTCATGCAGCAGGAGAGGGGTATTTCGTCCCCTGGCCCTGCCGTGCTGCCTGTTATGTTTATAGCCCTTGTTGTTAATTTAATAATAAAGGAAATGGCCCTTAGTTACCCAAACCCTTGTGTTTGTCCCTTCCTTCCGTCTGTGGGGGCAAATACTTCCTGACAAAAATATGCAATCTATCACTAAGATCTGCTAGCATTCCCAAGGATTGGAAGGTAGGCAGTGTAACTCCCATCTTTTAAAATGCTTCAAGAGGAGATCCAGGAAATTACAAACCAGTCAGTCTAACATCAATACCTGGTAAATTGGAGGAATCCATTATTAAAGATAGAATTAGTAGGCACATTGATGAATAAAAGGTATTGAGGAAGAATCAGCATGGATTCTGTAAGAGAAGATCTTGTCTCACTAACCTCTTAGAGTTCTTTGAGGGGGTGAACAAACATGAGGACAAGAATGACCCAGTAGATGTTGTTTACCAAGACCAGAAAGCTGTCAATAAAGTTCCACATCAAGGGCTCCTAAATAAACTCAGAAGTCATGGGATATGTAGGTAAGTCCTCTTGTAGATTAAAAACTAATTAATTAGCAGGAAACAGAAGTGAATAAAAATGGGCAGTTTTCATGGTGGAAGGAGGTAAGCAGTGGAGTACAACAGGGCTCAACATTAGGTCTGGTATTTTTTAACTTATTCATTAATGATTTGAGTAAGCAAAGAAGTGGTTTAGTTTGGAGGACACTAAATTGTTCAGGGTGGTGAGAAACAGGGAGAACAGTGAGGCACTCCAGACAGATTTGTTGAGGCTGGGTGAGGGGTGTCAATGTGGCAAATGAGGTCCAACCATTTGGTTATATTGAATTCCAGGGAAAACATAGCAAAAGGAAATAAAGATTTGAAATTCGGAGATAGATGGTTTGATGTGTCATTCCTCAATCATGGATATATCCCACTTGTGCTTGTATAATGCTGAATTCAGAAACATTGTTAATAGCTTTGAATGAAGAAAGGGATGAGTGAGTTCCCTTCCATTCATCCTTTCCCAAGCATATTGTCAATTACCTTTCTTCTTTACTTTGAAGTGGAGGGCATGCATTGCTGCACTGAGATTCCTTGCTGCCTTTAGATTAGATACTTTCCTTTCTATTATTTCAAATTTTGGGTTGGGCCAGATTAAGAAATAAATGTAAAGGGATGGATAGCTCTTATGAAGAATCAGTGAAAGAATCTCAGCTGTTTACATAACCACTGATTGGAAGAGCCTGCTCAAGGGTAACAGCTGCCCCATCCCAGTAATGCCTTCCTGACGTAATACATTAAATCTTTCTTTCAGAAAATCCAGTAAAATCTGGCTATTCCAGAAGACCTTCTGCCAATATTACTATATTATTAGACACTAATAAGTGGGGACCTGCAAGAAAACTGTAGAAAGGGTTATCCTATCCCCTGAACCTTTTCTTTGCCCCACTTCCTTCTTCTGTCACATTCTTTTCCCTTTCTGCCACCCTTTTTCTTGCTCTTTGTCCTCCATGCCTGTCATTTCCTCTCTCTTTCTGCCCCCACCCCATCACTCTTTCTCTTTCTGTCCCCAACCATTCCCATTTTCTTTCTGTCCCCCATCACTCTTCTGGCCTCCCACATACTTCCTCCCCACCTTTGCGCAGCAGCAGTGGTAGAGGCAGGCAGTGCTCCTGGTCAGTCACTTGCCTCACCCTACACACAACAGCAGTGGCAGTGGCTCTCTAGGAATCACAACAGATCAGTTCCCCTTAGAGTTGCTAGCTCCTAGGGTTGCCAGGTCCCCTCTGGCCACCAGCAGGGAAGGGGGAGGGTTGGGTTTCCAGTCCCAGATCAGGAAACTCTTGGCGATTTCATGATGGAACCTTGTTACTGGAAATGCTGGGGGTCTTGTCTTTTTGATGGGGGAATTAGCAAGAGGTAGACCATAGGTAGAGCTATTTTGTAGCAGGGATCTTTTACCAATAATATGGTCCAGTATCAGAAGGAAGACTCCAAAGTTAAAATAGTTTTTTAAAATGTTTACTTTAAAAATATGTAAAAATACAATCACACACACAAGCAATACAAAAACACAAAATCAAGAGCAAGGAAAATAGAGATGAGTGATAGGGAATTTTAGGGATTGTTGAAGAGGGTGATATTACCTGTTCCAGATGTGCAGACAACCATTTAGAAATTAAAGATGGAGATGTATACTGCCATTGTGCCACATCTGAGACCCATTACTTAGAGTAATTGGGGAGCAACCTATGTACCCAGATTGAACAAGGAGGTGTGGCTTGCTCTCATGTTTTATAGTCTTTGGAAGGGTAAAGACCCGCCCAAAGCCATGATGGCTCTTGATGGTCATTGATGGATCTTTCCTGGGTACTTGAATAGATTTCCAGTTCAAGAGAATAGGAGATTACTTTTAATGTTTGCCAGGATGGGCCATGATTAATTTATTGTTTGGTATTGATTTAGCATCCCTGGAAACATCCCATGGGCTGCAATTTTGGGGTATTAGTTAAAACATCTTCCCCCCCCCCACAGATAAGAGCGCAATCCGGGGGGGGGAGCAAAAAGTCTTTTGGAAGCAGATGAGCAGGTACGTGGGCGCAGGAAGGGTTTGCGCCAGCATACGACCGGCGCCGCCAGAGTGGAGGGGAGGTACATGCCCGAGGGCAGTGGCGCCTGAGGGCTGCACCAGAACGCGGGCGGAAGTGAGGTGGAGCGCGGCATTGAGGTGGAGGAGGGGGTAGAGTTTGGGGCACGGCCAGGCTTAGGTGGCTTCCTGAGCAGTTTGGCCCATGATACGCCCTCCCTGAGAGGCACAACTTTATGCCCGCAAAAACAGCGGCATTAAAACCAAAAACAAAGGTTGCTGCTGCTGCTGCGGAAGCTCAGAAACCCCTTAGGGAGCAGCATGATTGCCTCACCAATCCTCTCGCGGCTTGGGCTGACAAGCCCTCTTCCCATCACCCAATCGCAGTCTCCCCCCTTCTTGAAATACTTCTGCTCTGGTCTCGCACAACTCAGTTGTTAGGGAAAAAAACGCATGGCGGGAGGGTCTGCCGGCGAGCTCCCAGCCATACGGACTTAGAGTGAAGGACAGGCAGGCACGTTGGTGATGGGTTTTGCACCTTGTGGTTGCTTTGACAGTATCTTTGCCTTACGGGGGCTAACTGCTCTTGTTTCCAGGTCTCCACAGGTTCCAGGCTCCCAGAGGCTCTGCAAGCGAGGACTGTCGCCTATGGCTGGGTAAGTTCCGCTGCCCCCCCATCTCCCCCTCCCCTCATTCTCGACTGCTTGGTGTACGAGCGTCTCTGGCATGTGAACCAGGCAGTGGGCTCCGGCAGGGGGCATTTGCTGACCCAGCTCCCCTGTGCTGCTGCCTGCTCCCTGCCCTTGGTCTGCCCTCTGCTGCGTTCCCAACCCCGGGCAGGGCACGGGGCATGTGTGCGTGGCAGCTGCCCCGTTGCGGGGAGGTGGGTCAGAGACTGTCCCTTTAAGAGAGCACCTGGATGAAATGCAGCCTGCTCTTCCAGCTGCTGCTCCTGCAGGTGCTGTTGATCTCTGTCTCCATTTTGCAGGTGGGACTCCAACACAGAGGCTTCTGTGTGTGCCGCTCCACCCCCCCCCCACTCCCTCAACTGTTTCTGCCCTTGGCTCGGAATGGAACCCCGCTCATTGTGAGACTGCCCAGCGTGTGCCAGGGAGACTGCTGCACTCTGTTCCGGAAAAATAAAGTCTGAGCTGTGCCCTCTGTTGTCTCTCCCGCTTGGCATGTACTGCACATTCCCTGGGCAACCCCCCCCCCGTCAGTGGCCTCTCCGAGGGAATGCCTGGGAGGGTGGGCAGACTTGGGGTTTTTTGGGGGGGGAATGGTCTATGAGCTGCCACGCTGCCTCCCATGTGGCTGGACAGGGGAGGGGAGTGCCGCCCCTCAGCCTGCCCGGGCTGACAGCCTACCCAACCCCACAGGGCTGTTGTGCACAGGGCACAAAGGGGGGGCTGATGAAGTGGACTCAGAGTTCTGCGGCTGATGCACTCACACTCTGAGTTCTGCGGCTCCCGGAGGAGGTGTTCTGTGCACATGGCAGGGGGCGTCAGGGCAGCACAGGGGGTCTCTAGGTGGGGGGGTGTCTGCTGCTGGGCTGCTCACTCCCAGACACACATTCCAGCCACTGTCTATGACAGCAAACTCCTGCACTTGGTACTTCCTGCTTGTCTGCCTGCCATTGGCAGAGTCTCTGACAGCAGGAAAGTGTGAGGGGATTGATGGCTTCTCCGTGGTCTCGTGCAGGCCTGTCTTGCCCCCACCCCCACCTTGCCACCAAACCAGGCTTCTTGTGAGCACATGCTCAGCCTCACTCCTGTTCCCTCCTCGTGTTGGTGGGCTGTCTCTTCTTTGCCTCTGATGGTCTGCCCATCATTGGCTCCATTCTTTGTTTAGGGGTGGGTTGGGGATGGCTATTAGCCTCTCTGGGGCTGCCTCTCCCTATCCCTGACTGTTGTGAGCCTCGGCACATGTGCCAGGACTAGCCAATGGGGGGGTTGGCTGGCCTCCCCCTCCGGCTGCCTCTGCCTCCCTTGTGCCTCCACCAGTGGTGTTGCCATGGTGACTGTCTCTCTCACGGCAATCTACGCCTCTCCACTCCCCATGCTCCAGCACGCTGAAGTCCTCAGGAAGTCTACTAGCGGTGCAGAAGCTACACCGTGGCCAGCCACCCCTTATCTCTGGATTGGGCTGTAAATGTATTACTAAGAGACTCATATGCTAACCCCTGGTTCAAACATGTAGATGCTGAACTTCTAACCTTGGATTTAGATAACATTTTATTGTTGGCTATGTCTCTTTCTACAACTTGCTCTCTGATGAAAAAAAAGGTTATTTCAGTGGGATTTGAATAGCACTGCTGCATGTGCTCGCCGTGTGCTGCTTTTTTGGTCTTCAATATTTTAAGTTCCACAGTCCATATAAATATTTCCTGACTATCCCAGTGTATAGAAGAGTTTTCTTTTTATTTGATTTAATACCTTACCTACAGTTGTTCTAACTGGGTGCTTTACTAAAAAACATTATTATGACCGCTCATGTGGCTGTGGATCTGGCTCTATCAAAACTATAGAGCATATATTTTTCTTCTGCCAAAGGTAGATGCATTTAAGAAAACAGTTCATTGACCTATTAATTTCTGGCATTGACCTACCTACAGTAAGCAAGCTTCAATTTTTGCTTGGTGGTTCTGATCCAGCCATTAGAATCCCGGTAGTAAAATTTCTTTCTGGTTTCTTTGGTTATAAGAGTTCTGAAGAAAATTTTAATAAATTCTGTAATATTAAATAAGTATATTATATTAGCAAAACAATTAAATTGGGGGCAAATTTATGAAATCTTAAAATTCATGTTTAATTTTAATGTTTTATAGAAAGATAATTTTATGACTTAAATGTATTTTGGATTGATTTTGTATCTTTTATATGCTTATGATCAATTGATCTGTGAGCATCAATAAATGAAGATGATGATGGATTTAGTTTCGATACTCTGAGGAAGAGTCAGAATAGAAGACAAAGGGTTTGTGTAATATGTCTTGCATTAGCACAGAGGTAAACAAAAAGAAGCTGAGTTGTGACAGGAAGGGAGGAAGATGGACCATTAGTTAGCTAGCCAGAGATTAAGACATGAGCAATACATTACCTGTGAGCCCTCATTGTTCAGTACATTCCTTTGATAAGGGGAGATGAGCCAGGCCAGGATGATACCTATGTTGTAATCAGAACAGCCCCAGACATGTCTCTCTGATTCTTTGCAGAGAATAGCTTCACTTGGCCTGTTTCTGACAAGCAGTATCCATTTTGGTTCCATGCCTGGGGACGCCTCTATTCTTGTAGGGTACTCCCAGGCAGCGCCTCCTGGCCACAACCTGGGTAAGAGAGGAATCTCAGTGAAGTAGAGCCATAGTGCCATAGAGTCCACTCTTCAAAGCATCCATTTTCTTCTGCGGATCTGATCTCTCTAGTTTGAAGATGAGCTGCAGTTCTGTGGGATCCCCAGGTCCTACCAATCTCCAGGTAGGGAAATTCTTGGAGTTTTGGAGGTGGATCTTTGGAGGATGAGGATTGGGGAAGTAAGTGACCTCAGCAGAGTATAATGTTCCAAGGAGAACTGATCTCTTTCAACTAGAGATCAGTTGTAATTCCAGGTAATCTCCAGACCTCACCTGGAGGAAATGGCTGCTTTGGGTGGTGAAGTCTATGGCATTATGCCTGTCTGAGGTCCTTCCCCTCCTCAAACACCACTCTCCCCAGACTCCACCCCTCATATCTCCAGGAACATCCCAACCTGGAATTGGTAATTGTATCCTCTTCCCATCCAACAACAAATCTACCTTTATCTGCTCATCTGTCTTCAGCTTTCCATTTCCCCTGCAGCTTCTACTGAGAAAAACTAGTCTTTCTTCACCATAGGGACAAAAGTAGTTTACATTATTATCTCCTTTTTATCTGCACAACAATCATGTGAGGAATGTTAGGCTGAAAGTATGCAACTGGTCCAAAATCACCCAGTCACCTTCCACAGCGAGATGGGGATCTGAATTTTGGTCTTGCAAACCCTACTCTGAAGCTCTAATCACTGTACCACACTGGCTTCTATAGGATGGCTGCTGTGGACCAGTAGCAAGCAGCCAGGCCTGAGTCACACAAGGGTTGTGTATTTTTTTAATGTTTTATTGTAAATCTTATTTTTATTATTTACATATTGATTTTATTATTGTTTAAATTTATTAAAAAATTATTTTTTTTAAATAAATAGAATTTCTCTACCAAAGCAATGTAGCTCAAATCCAAATCATCACCTGCTTCACAAAAAAAAAGATTACTTTTAAAAAACCAGAGGAGATCCTAATGTTATATTTTCTAGATTCCTGGACTGTCGTCAAAAACTTCCCAAACATGTAAGCAGGACAAAGTCATGTTCTAACTTTTATATAACATCAAAACTTGTCAGTTCTCAGTCTGACCTGATTTGGCTTGGAGAATCAGATCCTAATGCATCACCCTTACTGACCATAGCTATACCATCCTTTTATAAAGCCTTACATTATCTATTCCATTTAGTTTTAGGTACTAATTTGTAAATCTTAAGTGCTCGAAAGAAAACTATTATGGCACCTTCCCTTAAAGCACTGTCTCAATGTAGTAACAATCTCACTCACCAAAGACCATGCAGTACACAGAGTATGGGGGCATCTGTCATTGTGGGTCTCTTGATCTCCCTAAACCAGTATCTTCCTCACAAAGAAGTCACAGAAAGCATCCTTGAAACTCTGTTAATCAGAATAAAAACACAAAGTTGTAATGCTTCCCTGTAATGCATTAGGAGCCAAACACCAATAATTGTGTAATTTACTATACTGGTACAAGGTTCCCTCATCCTTGTGACTCAAATTTATCTGGGTAAGGTGGGATGATCTTAAATAACCTCTCCTTCCCAGCTCATGACTGGATATTACTGCTCTATCCACCGTATGCCTGATGACTATAATCTTTCCCCAAGGGAATGTGCCTGTTCTAATATGAGCTGTAAATGTGATCCAGCTATCTTTAGCTTTTCTGACAAGCCGTTACATTTTATTGCTGTTGTGGGGTTTTTTGCATGGTTTGTGGGACAAAGGAGGAGCTTATCTGTCCAATGCCCAGAATTTAGACTTGTGTATTTATCTAGCATCTCTGCTTTTTCTCATTTGTTATTTTGCTGCTATAGTTTTTTTAAAGTAAACTAACATCCCTATGAATTTTACAAGATTCAACAGAAGAGAGCTGGATGTGAAACAGTTTGCAATTTTAAAAAAAATAATTAAACCATTTTGGAGCAATAATAAAATGAAACTTTTGCCAATGACTGTCTGAAACAGGGAAGGCATACAAGTTTTAAAAGCCACCTAATTAAACATTGTTAGCACCGTATGTCTATTGCCAGAACAAAAGTTCATTTTAGCTCAATGAACATGATATACTGTAAAATACAGAATGTCTTATGTCTTCGTAACTGAACACAGATGTCTTCTAAGATACTCAGCTCAACTTTAAAGAACTATTTTCTTGTGTCAGTCTAATTTAATCTTCGTAATTTTCAATTTGTATATATAAAACGACATTTGTGCGTGGAAGTATGAAAAAGTTCAGAGACTAACAACATAAAATGGGACTGGAGTTGGAGGAAAATGCTAACATAATCCTTGGTATAGCCAATATGTATCTAAAGTTCAGGTCTTGCCAGCTGGTTTGAACTCTTTCATTTCTTAATCTTTTCACAATGGAATCACTGTTCCAATGACTTATTCATAATTAATTTGAGCACTAGACTACAGTAATGTGTTTGGATGAAGGAATTGAGGGAATGCTTATTAAATTTGCAGATGATACTAAACTGAGAGGGGTAGCAAATACAGTAGAAGACAGAATAAGGATACAGGATGATCTTGACAAGCTGGAAAACTGGGCTAAAACAAAATGAATTTTAATGGAGATAAGTGTAAAGTTCTGCATTTAGGTAGGAAAAATCCAATGCATTATTATAGGATGGTGGAGACTTGTCTTGGCAGTAGTATGTGCAAAAAGGATCTAAGGGTCTTAGTGGACCATACACTGAACATGTCAGCAGTGTGATGCAGTAACTAAAAAGGTAAATGCAATTTTGGGCTGCATCAACAGTAGTGATAGTATCACTTTACTCTGGTTAGACCTCACTGAGAGTATTGTGTTCAGGTTTGGGCACCACAGTTTAAGAAGGATATAGACAAGCTGGATCATGTCCAGAGGAGGGTAACAAAGATGGTGAGAGCTCTGGAGACCGTCTTATGAGGAAAGGTTGAAGGAGCTGGGTATGTTCAGCCTGGAGAGGAGACAGGTGAGAGGTAATATGACCACCATCTTCAAATACTTGAAGAGCTATCATATAGAGGATGGTGTAGAATTTTTTGTGTGTGGCCCCAGAAGGTTGGACCAGAACCAATGGGTTGAAATTAAATCAAGAGTTTTCGACTCAACATTAGGAAGAACTT
Organism: Heteronotia binoei; assembly: GCF_032191835.1. Lineage (NCBI taxonomy): Eukaryota > Metazoa > Chordata > Lepidosauria > Squamata > Gekkonidae > Heteronotia > Heteronotia binoei. The sequence goes on along the minus strand of NC_083226.1, from coordinate 88,771,608 downwards.
CCTGACAGAGTGGTTCCTCAGTGGAACAGGCTTCCTCGGGAGGTGGCGGGGTTTCCTTCTGTGGAGATTTTTAAACAGAGACTAGATGGCCATCTGACAGCAATGCTGTTCTGTGGATTAGGCAGATCATGAGAAGGAGGTAGGAAGGGTTGCATCAGTTCTCAAGGCCCTTTCTTATATGCCAAAGGAAATGCTGTTTGACACGTTAGGGTCAGGAAGCAAGTTTTCTCCAGTCCAGTTTGGCAAGGGATCTGGGAAGTTGTTTTTTGCCGTCTTCTGGGCATGGAGCAGGTGTCAATGGGGAGAGATATTTGTTTATTCAAATGAACAGCATAATGATTACCATTTAACAGACATTGTGTGCTTTCCCTTGGATGACTTTATAAGGTGGAGGTGGATTTGAATAAAGGAGGCGGATGCATTATTCATTGCTGTGACAGAAACATTCAGAATACTAAAATGTCCTTATATTTCAGGTCATCATTCCTTAGAAGAGCAATTTTCTTTAACAAATCATACAGGGTTGCAGTTACCTGTAACTGTTATTGATCAAGTGTCTTCTGTGCAGGCACACTTTGGGTTTGTGTGAGGATCCCACTTCCTCCTCCAGTCACGACCCCTTAGATAGTAGGGTTGCCCTCTGATTTTGGATGTAGTTGCTTTAATAGGCACCTTCTTATACAGCCTTAGTGCCAAGGGGGTCTGATACTTGGGGGTCTCATAAAGGCACATGGGTTCACCCATGTCATTGGAAATTCCCAGGGATGAAGAGGAGGGTGTTACCGCAAGGAAAGCAGAACAAGTGCCATCTCCCCCAGCTCAATGGCATATTGTTCTCAACAACAAAAGACTTTTCAGCACTAGAGACATCCAATATCCCAACATACCCCAGAGATGTCTGCCCAGTCCAAGGCAGTTGCTATTTCATTAACCAATGCCTGATTCTTCTGTTCCTTTTTTACTCAATGAAGAAGGGCACTCAAGTAATTAATTTGCCCTCTATCCTGTTTCAGGCGCTACCTTGCCTCACACAAACCTTTGTGTCCATGCAGATATGGATCATTTCAACTTAATTAAATATCAGAACAAAGTCTGAATTCAGTGGCACCTTTAAGACCAACAAACTTTAATTCTGGGCATACGGCTAAAGAAGAAGAGGTTTTAATACCCTGCTTGTCTCTACCTTAAGGAGTTTCAAAGTGGCTTACAATCACATTCCCTTCATCTCTCCACAACAGGCGCCTTGTCAGGTAGGTGAGGCTGCAAGAGTTCTGAGAGAACTGTGAATGGCCCAAGGTCATCTAGCAGAATGGGGAATCAAACCCAGTTCTCCAGATTAGAGTCTGCTGCTCTTAACCATTACATGACACTGGCTCTCAGGACAGGTCAAGGATGAAAGGCCCTTCTCATCAACCCAGGAGGAAAATTGTTTCAACTTACTTCTTGCAGGGATTCTGAAGCACTGTGAGAGTTTCTCACAGTATGGCAGCCTCAGTAGCCACTCTATGAGCCACAGCCTGGGAATGTTGTGTTCAGGACAAGGCCTCTGAGCAAGAGACTGGAAGCCAAGGGAAGGTGAATGTACTGACCTTTGACCATCAGGTTGAATAGGGAGAACCAGATTTGTTGAGGCCAAAAGGGAGCAATGAGAATACCAGAAAGCAATGTGTTCTCTGGTACTTGACACAGCAGAGGGCCTTGCCAATTTATACAGTAAAAGGGAACACATAAAATGTTCAGTGTATTCAATAGGCTTCAGATCACTCCCAAAAATGAAGCAAAAAAATTGGGCCTTGGTTTTTTGACTGGCCACCAAAAAAAAAAAAAAAATCCATGTGTGGGAAACCCCACAGATGGAAAATTAGGAGGATATATTTCTCTGTTAGGGACCATTTTATGATGTAACAGGCCTATTCTGTTGAGAGCATCTGTATCTAAATTGTTCTTGCATGCAGTGTGAACAGCCTGCAGTGTTATGTTGTGACACAGTATCCAGTTCCAAATTGTGGTTGCCTGTCCACAGTGAACCAGCGAAACTGTGCCCCCTTACTTGTTGAGATAGAACATGGTGGTGATACTGCCTGTCGGCACTTCAATGATTTTGTTGCATAGCAAATCAGCAAAAGAAGTAAGCGCATAACAAATTGCTCTGAGTTCAAAGATGTTAATGTGCAAACCAGATTCAATCAGAGACCATGTAATTTGAACTGAGAATGCCAAAAGGCTAGAAATCAGGGACTGCACTATCCTGATCCACACACAGTGGAGGAAAGGGAAGCCCTTGCCACTGTGGAATCCAGAATGGCACACATGCATTGAATATATTGGGAAAGATACAACTTGAACTATTCCCAATTAATGACAAGATTTAATTCAGGAGGGAAAAAACCCTGTAGAGTAAAATGAAGGTTGGATCATCACCCTGTCTCTGAAGAGGAAACCAATAGCCAGTCATCTAGATACAGGAAAATGGTACAACTGAGATCTAAAATTGTTGTTGAAAATAAAAAAAAAATTGTTGTAAAAAAAACCCAAATGAACACCACCTCCATGCATTTAGTATAAACATGGGGGAAGGGGGCAGTCATCAAACCAAAGGGCGAAACTGTATATTCCTAACAGCTGTCCCCACCAAACCTCCTGTATCCAGGAAAAATAGAAATGTGGGAATAGGCATCTTTCAAATTAAAAACTGCAAACCAAGAATTTAATTACAATGTTTGTAACACAGATGAAAGACATACCATATGAAACTTCCTAATGTTAAATAAACATATTCAAACATCCTTCCTTTTTTGGATTACTAGTAGTGCTGACCAAATGAGAAGGGAACACTCACTGGAGAAGATCTTGATGCTGGGAAAGACAAAAGGCAAACAACGAAGGGGACGGCAAAAGATGAGATGGCTGGACAGAGTTACTGATGTAACAAACACGAATTTGAGCAAACTTCGGAGGATGGTGGAAGACAGGAGGGCCTGGCGTGACTTTGTCCATGGGGTCGCAAAGAGTCGGACTCGACTGTGCGACTGAACAACAACAACAAAAGTAGTGCTGATGGATAAGGTATGTTTGGAGACACTCTTGATAGATAAAATTCCAGCTATCACTAAGGTAACAGCTAAGTTTTGTGCCCAAGTGATCAAAGTATGGAGCAAACAATAGATTTGTTTATTAGGTCTTTTCCTCTCTCATTTAGAGTTTATGGTGTGTATGTATATATATGGCCTTTTTGTAGCAGGAACTCCTTTGTATATTAGGCCATACCCCCTTATGTAGCCAATTCTCCTGGATCTTACAGTAGGCCTTGTACTAAGAGCTCTGTAAGCTCTTGGAGGATTGGCTACATCAGGGATGTGTGGCCTAATATGCAAAGAAGTTCCTGCTACAAAAGAAGCCCTCTGTGTGTGTGTATTCTTGAAATATGATGACTTGTGTTTTATTCATGAAATATGATCCTAGTATTCTTAATGACTTCATACTTTTAACTATTATATTATGTTTTACCTTGTATGTTTGAATATAGTCATTGAAGATAATCAACTACTACTACTATTCAAACATCACAGGTCTAATATAGGACTGCTTCTACCATTCCTTTCAGAAACAAATAAACAAAAACTCTGGAATAAAACTGAGAGGTCACATCATAACCTGAGACACATTGGAAAGCTCTCTTAGACAAAAGGTCATATAAGGCCTGATGCAATTTCTCAGGTTGATCTATAGTCCACTGAGTAGGGGAACTAAGCTGAAATTTCTTTAAAAGCACTAATCTATAACCAGATTTTAAAGCAGAAAGAGTCAGACATAATCTCCTGCCAACAATGAAGAAAATGAGCAAGTCTGTCCAAAAAGAATGGTGTCCTGCAGAAGCCAGAGTTCAGAGCATGCAGAGTGTCCTTTAAAAGCACTAATCTATAACCAGATTTTAAAGCAGAAAGAACCCAAGAGTCAGACATAATCTCCTGCCAACAATGAAGAAAACGAGCAAGTCTGTCCAAAAAGAATGGTGTCCTGCAGAAGCCAGAGTTCTGAGCATGCAGAGTGTCCTTTAGAGATGGCAGCTGGGCATGTTTAGGCCTAGGCCTGGAAGATAATCCTCTGGTATGGGACTGGGGCAAGGGAGACTGCTGAATAGATCTATGGTACCTTTGATGAGATGGCTGTTATTGCTGCCTGGAAAAGGAGAGCTGCCCATAATACTGGGCAGCTGGCACAGTGATCTGTGCAAGAGAATTATCTGTCTTTGAAGGGGGGAGCAGAGAGGCCGCAAAAAGTAGATCCTTGATCTCAGTATGGGTCTCTGGTGGACAGTAGATCACCTCAGCCTGTAGAACCTTGGTGAGTGACTACTTGTCATGGGTCAGTCAGGGCTTAGTGAGGACTTTTCAGAAGAAGAGGAGCCATGCACAACCAGCTCTGAAGTCAGCTAGCAGGAAGATGATCTGCAGGCTTGTCAGGATTTGCAGCCAACATCTGGTGCAGAGCCACTGACAGTCTCCAGCCCTGTGTCAACATATGAAACCAAGCCTTGAATTCAGCAGGAGCTCACAGGAGCATAGCTCCTGAACCTTTCAGAGGGTTCCCCTTTCTCCTCCCTTCCTACCTTGTTCATTGAATAGTAGGTGCAGCTGCATAACAATCCCTGGAATAGGAGAGCAGGCAGCAAGCCAGCCACCAGGAGCTTTGCCACACCCCCAGCAGCCCTCATTAACCCCTGGAGAAGCCCATGCCACCCTTTCTCCATTTATGTGATTTTGGGTGGCGGGTGGCTTGCTGGCCTTTTGACTGTAGGGGGAGGGGCAGCCAAGGAGAGCCCCAGGTGAGTGAGGCCTGCTTGGGCTGGCTGAATCTCTAGCCAGCCCAAGCAGGCTTCATTTACCCAGGGCTCTCATTTCTTGCATTGGGATGCTTTTGGCTGGTGTGGGGGGGGGAGCATATGCTAATGAGTTATGCTAATGAGCTCCACCACCTATTTTTCTACAACATGACCCCTGATCATTTCCAGCCCTCCAGTATCACCCATATCCTTTGAGCACCAGATAAAGGCTGCCAGCAGAACTACAGGAGAGATGATAAAGTGTTTGCCTCCTGGCCAATGCCAGCTGCTTAAGAAGCTGCAGCATTACTCTCGAGCAGCTGGCTGCCAGTTCGACCCTTAGGCACATACCTATAAAAAACAGCCAAGGTAGGGTGTTAGGTGTGGGAGCAACAAGCCATTCTACTGCTGACTCTGTAATCACTACATTGGACCCTGCCTCACTTGTGTGACTCTGGACTGGCTCCTGACCTCATCTCTTGACTCTGTGATCCCTGCTCATGAGGAAATTTTGGACTGCCTGACTACACCTTTTGGACAACCCTTCAGTAATGTCTTTTTTGGTCTTGACTGTTGACAGCTTCTTACACTTAGACTCTTGCTACCTACAAGAACATGCACAGCTCCACTTGCCCTTTGACACCACATCTTCAGGCATCATCTCCAGGTAAGGGGAGATTCATTCCCAAAGGAACAATTGTTATGCTGCTATAAGCATATTGGTAGTTAGCAATTCTTATACTGAGCACAGGTGAAGCATAGACTTTGCACCCAATGATATCAATCTCATGACCCTCTTCATCTCATAGCGCTGATAGTGAACTCTGTCCAAGCTTTACTAGGACTTCATCAACCATTAATGAAGGGAAAAGATGCACAAAGAGATGCATACTGTTCTCTTGATGTACCTTGTACATATTTTCCACTTCCTGGGATGCTGGCAGGATGGAAGTTATTCTCCCTCCCCCCAAAACTGAAGTTGCAATATCCAATAAATCCTCCAATTTAGGAAAAGAGACAAAGACCAGGGTGTCAGACTATAACACACTAAGTATTTTTTTAAGGTTTAGAATTAGAAGGCATGACATCCATTCTAGTTTCTATTCAGACTGGAGGTGTCAGTCCTCATTTGGAGATGTAGGGGTTGCATTTCCACTGCTGTGTCTGAAGATGGATCTGAAGGGAATTCAGCCCAAGATTCAAGCATTATTTTCTGCCTCAGAATTTAAAGCTGGATGTGATGCTCCCTGGAAAGATTAGAACCAAAGACTGAGGAAACAACCAGAATATAACCAAAGGGGGTGGATGTTGAGGAGGCTGTTGGTGCCCATAGAAATCCCCCCAACCAGAACTGTAGGATGGAAACAGTAAGTATGGATTTGCTGACCACTGAACGGAAGAAAATGGGGCTGGCCAAGACATACCAAAGGGACCTGATTGACAAGAAACCAAGCAAGATTTTGATGACCTAGAAGGTCATGATGACTGCTTCATGTAGAATCTCACCCTTCAAGAAGGATTCTTTTTGATCTAGTAGCTGAGATGAAGGAGTACGGGGAGGAGGTGGTAGGAATAAATTCAGTAGCGTAGGCTGTGGAACAGATGGAACCTTATCATGGTCTTTAGGTGAGAACCAAAGTCTTCTCAACATGTTTGACCCAGAAACTAAGTTCAACAGTTTAAAGGATCTGTAGCTTTCCAAAACCTGAAGTAAATAAATATAATAATATATAATCCTATAAATATAAAAGCACAAGCTTGTTGGTGCTTTCTGAGTCTCCTATTGGCCTGTGATGTGTACCACATCTGGAAGCAGAGAGTGAGTATAAATGGGCAGTCTTCGCAGTGGAGGACGGTAAGCAGTGGGGTGCCGCAGGGCTCGGTACTGGGTCCCATGCTCTTTAACTTGTTCATAAATGATTTAGAGTTGGGAGTGAGCAGTGAAGTGGCCAAGTTTGCGAATGACACTAAATTGTTCAGGGTGGTGAGAACCAGAGAGGATTGTGAGGAACTCCAAAGGGATCTGTTGAGGCTGGGTGAGTGGGCGCCAACTTGGCAGATGCGGTTCAATGTGGCCAAGTGCAAAGTAATGCACATTGGGGCCAAGAATCCCAGCTACAAATACAAGTTGATGGGGTGTGAACTGGCAGAGACTGACCAAGAGAGAGATCTTGGGGTCGTGGTAGATAACTCACTGAAAATGTCAAGGCAGTGTGCGTTTGCAATAAAAAAGGCCAACGCCATGCTGGGAATTATTAGGAAGGGAACTGAAAACCAATCAGCCAGTATCATAATGCCCCTGTATAAATCGATGGTGCGGTCTCATTTGGAGTACTGTGTGCAGTTCTGGTCGCCGCACCTCAAAAAGGATATTATGCATTGGAGAAAGTCCAGAGAAGGGCAACTAGAATGATTAAAGGGCTGGAGCACTTTCCCTATGAAGAAAGGTTGAAACGCTTGGGACTCTTTAGCTTGGAGAAACGTCGACTGCGGGGTGACATGATAGAGGTTTACAAGATAATGCATGGTATGGAGAAAGTAGAGAAAGAAGTACTTTTCTCCCTTTCTCACAATACAAGAACTCATGGGCATTCGATGAAATTGCTGAGCAGACAGGTTAAAATGGATAAAAGGAAGTATTTCTTCACCCAAAGGGTGATTAACATGTGGAATTCACTGCCACAGGAGGTGGTGGCAGCCACAAGTATAGCCACCTTCAAGAGGGGTTTAGATAAAAATATGGAGCAGAGGTCCATCAGTGGCTATTAGACACAGTGTGTGTGTATATAAAATTTTTTTTGCCACTGTGTGACACAGAGTGTTGGACTGGATGGGCCGTTGGCCTGATCCAACATGGCTTCTCTTATGTTCTTATGTTCACATCAGCCACTGGCCTGTCAACCACCACTCAAGTGTACTTATGTCTCATTGGCTGGGTCCACTCCTCTCCCCTGCCCACTGCTGGCTGGCCACGTCTTCCCTGGCTGAAAAAAACCCTAACTCTCCTCAGATGGTGGCAAGTCTAGCAGATGGCAGCCATATGGAGGAGGTCTGGGCCACACAAAAAGGCTGCTCTTGTCACTCCTTCTCCTGCTTGACTATTCTGCAGCCAGCTGACTTTTAAGGTAAGCAAACGGGTGGAAATGACAGGACAGATGAGGATTGGACCATTGGGGAAGCTGCCTTTGCATCCTATTGGCCTGTTCCACCAGGTCCTCCATTTTCCCTCAGTGGCTGTTGCCAGGCAACCATAGTATTCCAAGCTTGGTTCTGTTAGTAAACGGTGGGGGAGGAAGCCATTTCTAAGCCTATTTTGGCATTTGAAGGAGAACACAATGGGGCCAGTTCTGACTAGGGTAGCTAGCTCTGGGTGACTTGATGCCACCTGTCTGCCATGACTTAACTAGGCCTGGCTGCTTGCTCCTGTTCAGCAGCAGCCCCTCCCCCCATGACAGTCAGTGTGATGTGGTAGTTAACCCTTCAGAGAAGGGTCTACCAGACCCAGGTTCTTGCCGTGAAAGCTGGCTGGGTGATTTCAGACCACTCACAGATTTTCATCTTAACTTACCTCACAGGGTCGTTGTGCATATCAAAAGGGGAGAGGAAAATGATGTAAGCTGTTTTAGCCCTTACTGTAGAGAAAGACTGTTCTTTTCCTAGATAGAGGCTTCAGAGAGGGGAAAGGAGATGGAAAGCTGAAGTAGATAAAGGTAGTTGGCTGGGAAGGAAATAGGATTGCCAACTCCAGATTGATGAATTTTTGGAGGTATGGAGCCTGGAGAAGGTAGGGTTTGAGGAGGTGTGGGACCTCAGACAGGTAATGCCATGGACACCACCCTCCAAACCAGCCATTTCCTCTTGGGGAGCCATTGTTTCCAATCTCTAGGTGAGGACAAGAGATTATTCAGAATTACAACTGCTCTTCAGATGGCAGAGGTCAGCTCCCCTGGAGAAAATGGCTGCTTTGCAAAGTGGATTGTGTCATTATACCGTGCTGAGGTTGCTTCCCTCTTGCTTTGGTCCCTACTGTGGAGGAGAAAAACTGTTTTTTTCCTAGGTAGAGCAGGGAAGGGGGAAGAGATGAAAGTTGAAGTCAGATCAGTTCCCCTACAGAAAATGGCCACTTTGAAGTGCATACTCTATGATATACCACAACACAACCATGCCAAGTTTAAAAAAAAACCCAGATCATGTCACACGCTCACACTGGTGCTAAATGCCACAAAGCTGAATCTGACATGAAAAGGTGGCAATAATGCACTGCAAGCAAAACGAATGTCATGCTTCATTGTCTGTGTGACCATTGTTATGTCGCCCTGCATAATTATTCTTCCTCATCTCCATTCTGGATCTCTTTCAGGTTTTTAAGCCACCACAGACATGGGGACATACACACGCAGGGGCATGGGGAAGCTGGCATCTGTTTCAGTTGTGGGGTGGGAGAGAAGACACCAAGAGTGAGGGGGTGAGTGTAGACCAGGAGTTGGTGGGTAGATGGAAGACAGCAAGGGTGGAGATGAGTGAATGTCATAGGTAGGGGAGAAGCGGAGTGTCAAGGGTGCAGTGGTAGGTGAGAGGAAGAGGTGGTAAGGGTGGGTGGTAGTTGGAGGGGATGGGGATGGGAAGACAGCAAGGGGGGGAGGGCAGTTGCCCAGAGCCTCTTTCTAGAGACCATTGTATTTTCCCCACAATGGGCTTTATTCCTAGTAAAATATCAAATGCTCAAGGACTGACTGACAGTTTGGTGTGGGAGAGCCAGTTTGGTGTAGTGGTTAAGTGTGCGGACTCTTATCTGGGAGAACCGGGTTTGATTCCCCACTCCTCCACTTGCACCTGCTGGAATGGCCTTGGGTTAGCCATAGCTATCGCAAGAGTTGTCCTTGAAAGGGCAGCTGCTGTGAGAGCACTCTCAGCCCCATCCACCTCACAGGGTGTCTGTTGTGGGGGGAGAAGACATAGGAGATTGTAAGCCGCTCTGAGTCTCTGATTCAGGGAGAAGGGCGGGGTATAAATCTGCAATTCTTCTTCTTCTTCTTCTTCTTCTTCTTCTTCTTCTTCTTCTTCTTCTTCTAAAACATTTCCAGTTATAGACATCAAACTGACTGGTCAGTAGTTACCTGGATCCTCCTTTTTCCCATTTTTGAAGATGGGGACAACATTTGCCTGCTTCTAGTCTTCTGGAACCTCCCCTGTTCTCCAGCAATTCTCAAAAATAATGGACAGAAGCTCTGAAATTAAATTAAGTTTTTTTAGTCCCCTCAGATGCAATTCATCTGTTCCTGAGAACTTAATTTCATAAAAGAAACTAGGTGTTTACATACCACCCCTATACCTATACTAGGCTACAACTCCCTTCCCTCATCATGCTTTCTCTTTGTGACAGGTTAAGTATGATTTCCTTCGCAAGAGAAGACTGAGACAAAGTAGGAATTGAGCAGATCTGCCATCTCTTCATCACCTGTTAAAATTTTATTTTCCTTTCCCCTCCATAGGCCTATCACGTCCTTGTTTTTTTTCTTATTCTGAACCAAAGAATCCTTTTTGTGTGTGTGTTTAGCATCTCTTGCTAGCCTAAGTTCATACTGAGCTTTAGCTTTTCTAATTCTCCCTACAAGCTATTTGTTTTATTTATCTTTGGTTAGATCAAACACCAACAGCAAGGCAATCCTGAAATGCCTTGATATGTGTAAATAAGTTCAGTAAAACAAATTTGGCTGAGATCATGTCAATATTCTCATCATCCTTGACAGGAATCTGAAGAGGACAGGATAATCCATTTTCTCCTTCACCCCATTTGTAGTTTGTATATACATAACATTTATTTATTTACTACAATTATTTACTACATTTTACTATACTCTTCCTTCTAGGGACTGAGGGAACATATATCATTCTCCTCTATTCTTTCTTATCTTCACAACAACCCCATTAGGTAAGTTAACTGAAAGATAATATCTGTCCCATAGTCACCTGTTGAGCTTCTAAATATGTAGGGCACTGTATTAAATGCTCAAGGACTGTATTAAATGCCCAGGACCTGGTGTCATCCATGGAGGCACTGGGACTCAGCCAGCTTGTTTCGGCTCCCACCCACCAGGCCGGTCATACATTCGACTTGGTCTTTGGAGCTGGGATAACACCGAATCTGATAGCTGTTGATACAGTTCCATGGTCAGATCACTGTGCCCTGAAAGTCCAACTGGACCTGCAGCCCTCCTCCTGTTTGGGCAGCGAGCAGATTTATCCTCACCCGCGGAGCCAACTGGACCCAGAGCGACTTCGGGAGGCTCTGTGGGATCCAATGCCCCCAGGCGGATCGATAGATGAGTTAATGGAGAATTGGTACTCCCAGCTCTCCACGGCCATCGACGAAATCGTGCCCCAGTGCCCTCTTCGCTGCCGCACCAAAGCAACTCCTTGGTACACCTTGGAGCTGCAGAGGATGAAGTGACAGCTTTGATGGCTAGAGCAAGTGTGGTGGAGATCTTATGACGAGGAGTCTAGAACTTCTTATAGAACATTTATGAAGGTCTATGAGAAGGCAATGAAGTCTGCTAAAAGAGATTTTTTTGCGGCCTCCATTGCATCTGTGAAATCGTTCAGCTCAATTGTTTAGAACAATTCAATCATTGACTGTGGTACCGACAGGCAATCAAGAGTTTAGGGAATTGGATATTTTTCTGTGAGGCTTTTGTGACTTATTTCGCAGATAAGGTCTCGACTCTCCGCCATAATCTCCCAGCCACAAATGATACAGTAAAAGAACTGGAAGCCTGTTGTCCGTCTTCAGGTCCCATGTTGGACCACTTCAGCTGTCTCTCTCAAGAGGATGTGGGCAGGATATTGGCTGCAGTGAAGCCCACCACTTGTCCTCTAGACCTGTGTCCATCCTGGCTTGTGAAGGAAGGTGGGGATGACATTCAAGGGCCCTTGACAGAGATTATTAACTTATCCCTGGCATCCGGGGTATTCCCAGCCAAGCTTAAAGAGGCAGTGGTTCGTCCGCTTTTGAATTTTCTCTGCCTCCGTTCCTGAGGACTAGAAGGTAGCAAATGCCACCCCCATCTTTTAAAAGGGTTCCAGAAGAGATCCGGGAAATTACAGACCAGTCAGTCTGACTTCAATGCCGGGAAAGTTGGTAGAAAGGACAGAGTGAGTAGGCACATTGATGAACATGAGTTATTGAGGAAGACTCAGCATGGGTTCTGCAAGGGAAGATCTTGCCTCACTAACCTGTTATATTTCTTTGAGGGGGTGAACAAACATGTGGACAAAGGAGACCCAATAGATGTTGTTTACATTGACTTCCAGAAAGCTTTTGATAAAGTTCTTCATCAAAGGCTCCTTAATAAGCTCAAGAGTCATGGAGTAAAAGGACAGGTCCTCTTGTGGATCAAAATTAATAGGAAGCAGAGAGTGAGTATAAATGGGCAGTCTTCGCAGTGGAGGACGGTAAGCAGTGGGGTCTGCAGGGCTCAGTACTGGGTCCCATGCTCTTTAACTTGTTCATTAATGATTTGGAGTTGGGAGTAAACAGTGAAGTGGCCAAGTTTGCAGACGACACTAAATTGTTCAGGGTGGTGAGAATCAGAGAGGATTGTGAGGCACTCCAAAGGGATCTGTTGAGGCTGGGTGAGTGGGCATCAACGTGGCAGATGAGGTTCAATGTGGCCGAGTGCAAAGTAATGCACATTGGGGCCAAAAATCCCAGCTACAAATACAAGTTGATGGGGTGTGAACTGGCAGAGCCTGACCAGGAGAGAGATCTTGGAGTCATGGTAGATAACTCACTGAAAATGTCAAGGCAGTGTGCGATTGCAATAAAAAAGGCCAACGCCATGCTGGGAATTATTAGGAAGGGAATTGAAAACCAATCAGCCAGTATCATAATGCCCCTGTATAAATCAATGGTGCGGTCTCATTTGGAATACTGTGTACAATTCTGGTCACCACATGTCAAAAAGGATATTATAGCATTGGAGAAAGTCCAGAAAAGGGCAACTAGAATGATTAAAGGGCTGGAACACTTTCCCTATGAAGAAAGGTTAAAACACTTGGGGCTCTTTAGCTTGGAGAAATGTCGACTGCAGGGTGACATGATAGAGGTTTACAAGATTATGCATGGGATGGAGAAAGTAGATAAAGAAGTACTTTTCTCCCTTTCTCACAGTACAAGAACTTGTGAGCATTCAATGAAATTGCTGAGCAGTCAGGTTAAAATGGATAAAAGGAAGTACTTCTTCACCCAAAGGGTGATTAACATGTGGAATTCACTGCCACAGGAGGTGGTGGCAGCTACAAGCATAGCCAGCTTCAAGAGGGGGTTAGATAAAAATATGGAGCAGAGGTCCATCAGTGGCTATTAGCCACAGTGTGTATATATATATGTGTACATAGTGTATATATATATAATTTTTTTGGCCACTGTGTGACACAGAGTGTTGGACTGGATGGGCAATTGGCCTGATCCAACATGGCTTCTCTTATGTTCTTAAGAAGTCATCTCTAGACCCTTTGGTTGTAGACAATTATCGACCAGTTTCAAATTTACCATTTCTGGGCAAGATAATTGAGAAAGCGGTGGCAGAGCAGTTTCAAGCTTTCCTGGAAGATACATCTGTCCTTGACCCCTTCTAGTTTGGCTTCCATCCTGGTCATGGGGTAGAGACTGTTCTGGTCGCCCTCACAGATGACCTTAGAAGGCATCTGGATCAAGGTGGGTCAGCGCTGCTATTGCTTCTAGATCTTTCAGCAGCGTTTGACACGGTCGACTACGATCTAATGACCCACTGCCTTGCCGACATTGGAGTCTAGGGGGTGACCTTACAGTGGTTTTCCTCCTTTTTCCGTGACTGGGGACAAAGGGTGGCTATCGGTGAGCAGACCTCCCTGCATCACCCACTAGAATGTGGTGTACCGCAGGAAGCTATTCTCTCGCCAATGATGTTCAACATCTATATGCGCCCCCTTGCCCAGATTGCCAGAGGTTTTGGACTGGGTTGTCACCAGTATGCAGATGACACCCGGATCTATCATCTAACTGGCCTCCCAACACTGACAACACTGATACCACTGACTACCAATACCGATTACCATCTGGATTGAGGAGAAAATCGGGCTGATATAGTTGGCATCTTTGGACACCAGGCTGTGTATTTAAGTGTCCACACTATCTATGCTGTTACTGGCTTAACTGTTTTAATTTTAATGTTTTAAATTGTTTAACTGTTTTACTGTTTTATAGTAATAGCGTAATTATTGGTTTTACTGTTTGATATGTTGGAAACCACCCTGAGCCCAATTTGGGAAAGGGTGGAATATAAATCCACAGAAATAAATAAAATAAATTAATTAATCCACAAGCTGATCTGGTTTTTGTATGAAAATTGCAATAGTTTGTCTTCATTCAACTACAGATTCTTGCCATCAGCCCAAGTTATTTAATCTCTCATTCACCATGAAAATGCTCTTAGATGGTATTGTAACATACCATGGTAATGTGTGTTCCTTGTTTTTATCAAGATCACTGATGCTGATGGTTTCTCAGTGGTAAAATTGCAGATCCTGCTTTAAGAGTTTTAGTTGCAGGTACTGCTTGGTTGCAGGTCCTGCTTTAAGAGCTTTCCTTGGGGAACAGACATAAGACTTTGCATTTAAAATTATGTAAACTTTTCAATTGAAAAGAGTAAGAGTCCAGTAGTAGAAGATGATGATTTTGGATTTATATCCCACGTTTGACACGGTCGACTACGATCTAATGACCCACTGCCTTGCCGACATACTCTGAATCTCAGAGTCTCAGAGAGGTCACAATCTCCTCTACCTTCCCCCATCCCACAACAAACACCCTGTGAGGTAGGTGGGGCTGAGAGTGCTTTTACAGCAGCTGCCCTTTCAAGGATAGCTTCTATGAAAGCTATGGCTGACCCAAGGCCATCTCTGCTGGTGCAAGTGGAGGAGTGGGGAATCAAACCTGGTTCTCCCAGATAAGAGTCCACGCACTTAACCTTAAAGACTTAAAGCACCTTAAAGACTGCTTCACTCTTAGATGGCAGTCCTAAGCAGATCTACTCTGAATTCTATGGGTCTATTAAATGGGTCTTACTCCCAGGAAAGTGTCCTTAGGATTGCAGACAGACCGACTAACACAGCTACCCATCATAAACTTTTCAGTGATATTTGACTGGATAGGCTTTGCTTTTTATAGAAAAACAATAGCTCAGTACTAGGCATATATCCAACTAAAGAATTTTAGGTAGCAGAAAAGGAAAATACCACTACCAAAGATTTTGGTCTGTTCATACTAAATTTAATGGATCATTTGTCCAATTCAATGTGAGGTAGCTCTTTATATCCTGATCATGATTCATTTTTTTCTCCAGATATGAGGATTACTAATATAGGCTTGCATTGTGACTACTGAATGTTGCATAAATAAGAATGCATATAAGAATTATCAACAATTGAAAACTAGATGGTAGCTTTATTATTGTATTGTATAATTGTGATAAAAATGATGTAATCCCTGCATCTTTCAGGAAACAGGTTGGATTCACAAAGGGGCACTGTTTCAGAAGAGTAATCTAAGAATAGAAAGGTGTTTTTTTTAAAAAAATTTACTTGCATGAGGGAATGGCAGAACATTGCTATTGAAATACAAGAAGGATTTTACCACCTGCATATAATTCCAAAATAAAGTTCATTTGTACATGCTAAAAATAAAATGTGCCTTCCCACTAATTAAAACGTCTTAACAAAATCTATGTATGATATTTCACCTGCTGAAAGAAGTTATCAGGGAACAGGAAAGCAAAGGCACCTACATATATTATTTGCAGAGTTCTGGCACTGTAGTAACTATTATTGCTGGCATTGCTGTTCCTACAGTATTCCTGTTTTCATTTTGTTTCTTGGTGTGCTCTGGCATGCACATGAATGCATGTGTGGCCATTCTTAGGGTGTATTTGGCAGGCACTGAGAAACAGATGCCAAAAACTGGAAATATATATATTTTTTTCCAATCTCGATATCAAGAACTGCAGCCATCCTGCCTGGATTCCACTCACAACTTCTGGCTTTATCCACAACCGACAACTCCAATAGCCCTAAAATTTTTGTCAGGAGGCCTAGTGTGAGGATTAGTATGGTTTAGCTGTCCCAAACCTCAGGATGCCACAATCCTTAAATTTCTCTAAAGAAAATTCCCCCCACCTTTTTGTCATCCTTCTATGAACAAATACATAGAAACAGTTTTTCTTCAGATCCCTTTACAAGGCACTTCTGTGGTGAAGAAAGAGGAAATAGTTATTCACCCAACTTGTTAAAAACACGTAGAAGAAACCAATTGTGTTGCAGATTTTACTGGCCCCACTTCATTGAATGTATGCCACAAAATGATCAATCCTCTTCTCTTGCTAGGAAACAAATGGAATATGCACTATATTCTAAAGTGAAGTAAAAATCCAGACAAGTTTTGTGAAAAGAGTTCCAAAATATTCTCAATGTTAACACAAAGTAGAATAGCATATGTCATTTTAGCAGGCCTGTCAAGAGAATTCTTAGGGTTACTGCACCACTATTCAAATTAATATATAACTTTTATTATTTAGTTGTTTATACATTTAGACTTTTTCTACACTAACCCCAAAGTCTTAGGATATTAACAATAATCATGTTAGAATACATATATAGAGAACTCAGAGAGAGTTTCATAATGGAAGAAGAGTAGGTTTTATACCTTGCTTTTCTCTACTTTTAGGAGTCTCAAAGTTGTTTACAATCATATTCCATTCCTCTCCCCACAAAAGTCAACTTGTGAGGTAGATGGAGCTGAGAGAGTTCTGAGAGAACCGTGCATGGCACAAGGTCATTTAGTAGGCTTCATGTGGAGGAGTGAGGATTCAAGTAGTGCTCTTAACCACTACACCACATTGGCTCTCTCTTTTGGAAGTTATGTCTCATTGACTTCCATGAGGCTCATTCTCAAATGTTTGTATTTAGGATTATTGCCTTAATTTGTTTTAAGAAACAAAGGTAATGGGATTAGAACATAAGAGAAGCCATGTTGGATCAGGCCAATGGCCCATCCAGTCCAACACTCTGTGTCACATAGTAGCCAAAAAAAAGAACCCAAGATTCTGAAATCATGTGTTCTCACCTCTTAACAGCTTGGAGCATATGATGATGATGGCATCCATGTTGTTGTTCCCATGTGGTAAATTAAGTGTAACCAGAAGAGCATGATGTCCTTCTCTGGTATATACCTCCAAGCTGTTTAGCAAATATACTGGTCATTCAACAACTTGTTAAAGCTGCTTCTGAAGGATTAGATGAACTGCACAGGCATGCTCAGTATCTCTCTCTCATACTTAGCTGACACTTGCTGTTCAAGCAATGCAGAAGAAGAGGAGGAGGAGGAGATTGGATTTATATCCTACCCTTCACTACCCAAAGGAGTTTCAGAGTGGCTTATAATCATTGTATCTTTTTGCCTTCTTCATTAATTACTTGCCAAGATTTAATTGACCCATTTTTATAGATCATATCCTGATGTGTTATAAAATCATTATTTTTCCTCTCAGCTTTATTATGATAAGCAATGGTGATATTTAACATGATACTGGAGGACTTATTCTTGTATTAAGTGGCCACCATTTTTTTTAACGTCTATGATAGCATGGCCTGTATTTCTCATGGGTTTTAAAAGATGTTTTCCCAGATGTTTTAATTCAACAATAATTATGCAAGCCATCTGGCAAATCTACTGCCTCTAATCTTATCAGTCTTTCATTTGGGCTTTTGATCCAGTCTGAAATCCAAAGTAGGCAAGATGCTTGATAATACAACTTAATATTAGGGACTGCTAGACTTTCTCTCTCTTTGTTTTCATCTAGTAAAACTTTAAATCTGACCCTTGGTTTCTTGCCACTCCATATGAAAGTGTTTATCTATCTCTGCCAGTCTTTCAGGATCTTATCATGTATCTCAATTGGCAACATCTGAAATCAAAAGTTGATTTTGGGTAAAGCATTCATTTTTATTGTGGAGACTTCTCCAGCCCACAATAAGTTTAGATTAGACTGTATCTTCATATCTTCAATTTTCCCCCCAAGCCACTGTGTAGTTGTCATGTAAGGGTGTTTCTTTGTCCCAGACATCTTTATTTCCCAGTATTTGAGTTCTTCACCATGTCACAGCTGGTGGCCATTTTAATATTATCTTCTTGGTTAAATTTTGTTTAAAATGTGGGTATCAATTTAGTTTACATTTTGTTGATTTTAAATCCTGAAGAAGAGTCAAACTAATCCATAATGAATTGTATTGCATTTTGTGGGTTAAAGATAGTCACTACAACATCATCTGCGTAGCTCTTTAGTTTATATTCTTCTCCATCAATTCTTTGTCCCTTGATATTATGATTTATCTGATTCAAGAAGCAAAGATTTCCATTGCAAAAACAATTTATTTATTTTATCAAATTTATATCCTGCCCTCCCCTGACGGGCTCAGGGCAGCTAACGACAGCAAATTAAACCACATAAAACATTAAAAACAGATTATACAATAAAATCAACCAGTACAATTTACAATCATAAAACCAAGATGTGCGTGTTCTTACTTCAGTTGTGACGATTTGGTGGGATTATCGATTCAGTGGAGTAATAGCTACCTCTCTTCAGCCTCTAAAGGTGAGTTTAAATAATTTGGTTTTTACAGGCCCTGCGGAACTGTGGCAGGTCCTGCAGGGCCCTGATGTTTTCAGGGAGGGCATTCCACAAAGCAGGGGTTATTACTGAAAACGCTCTGGTTCTGGTGATGGACAGTCAAGCCTCTTTCAGTCTGGGGATCTTAAGGAGGTTTTGGGACCCTAAATGAAGTGCTCTCTGGGGCACATATAGGGAGAGGTGGTCCCAAAGGTAGGCGGGTCCCTGGCCATATAGAGCTTTAAAGGTTATGACCAGCATTTTGAAGCGAAACCGGAACGCCACAGGCAACCAATCCATTGTTTCCAGCACAGGTTGAATGTGCACCCGTACAGGTAGCTCCATTAACAACCCGGCTATTGCATTTTGCACCAGTTGCAGCCTCCAAATTTGATTCAAGGGCAGTCCTATGTAGAGGGCGTTATAGTAGTCAATTCTTGAGGTGATCGTCGCATGGATCACTGTTGCCAAGTTGTTGCACTCTAGGTATGGGGCCAACTGCCCTATACATCTAAGATGATAAAATGCAGATTTGGCATCCCTGTTGTGTCCCCTTCTCTATCTGAAATCCATCAGTCAACATGCCATTTATCAAAATTTTTGTGTTTTATTTTGTGTAAATACCTTGAATCCAATGTTGAAATCTAGGTCTACAGTTCTGGATCCAAATACCATACCAGTATTGGGGATTTTTTTGGAAATAGCAAATTTATTTTGGGTCCAATAGACTTGAACCAGCATTACAGATGTAACTAATGCAAATTTGAGCAGATTTTGGGGGATGGTAGAAGACAGGAGGGCCTGGCATGACTTTGTCCATGGGTCGCAAAGAGTCGGACTCAACATTGCGACTGAACAACAACAAAGTGTTGTGCAGGCAGAACATTTCCCCTTATAAATCTGCAACAGAAGAGGCCAGAGACTTTCTTTAATAAAATGAATGCAGAGAATTCGATCATTATAGCAATACATTGGATCACAATAGTGCAGTTAATAGTGCAGTTAATAGTGCAGTGCACAATAGCAGTTAATGATTTTTTTTAAAAAAAAACAACTCCAAAAGCTTTCAATGTTTAAAAAAATGAAGGAAAATGATGGCTTTTAGTGTAGATACAACTATAGATAGTTAACAAGATGCTGAAATAATTTTCAGACCAAAAGCTTTCCAAATAGTCATGAAACAATATGTTGTCGAAGGCTTTCATGGCTGGAGTCCATTGTTTGTTGCAGATTTTCCAAGCTGTGTGGCCATGGCATTGTGAGACCTGATATTTCACCAGCAACTGTGACTGGCATCCTCAGAGGTGTAACCCAGAAAACTGGAGTTCTCTCTGGGTCAAATTGAGAAGAAGTTGGTAGGCAGGTAATTTATATCAGGCAAGTGAGGGAGGGCTGAATCATTATCTTATGGAAGCTTTCTGGGCTGTGATATGCCAATGGAGGAACTTACCTGAGGCGGTTCTTTTGTATATGGCTTGGCTATTGAAATTCTAATCTTATCTATGCTGTTGTAAGTTGTAGGGCATTTTGTGTTTTTCAGGACTGGAAGCTATGCCCTGTTCATTTTTAAACTTCCTTCCTTCCTGTTGAAATTGTGTTTATGTTTATGAATTTCAATGGCTTCTCTGTGTAATCTAACATGGTAACTGGATGTGTTGTCCAGCATTACAGTGTCTTGGAATAAGATACTGTGTCCTGTTTGATTTAGGCTATGTTCAGCCACTGCTGATTTTTCAGGTTGACCAAGTCTGCAGTGTCTTTCATGTTCTTTTATTCTTGTCTGGATGCTACGTTGTGTGGTCCCGATGTAAACCTATCCACTACTGCAGGGTATGCTGTATACCAAAGTTGGTCAACGGTAACTCTCCAGATGTTTTTGCCTACAACTCGCATCAGCCCCAGCCAGTATGGTCAATGGCTGGGGCTGATAGGAGTTGTAGGCAAAAAAATATCTGGAGTGCTACCGTTGGCCACCCCTGCTGTATACTCCTGCAGAAGTGAGGGGGTCTCTTCTGTCTTTTGTTGATCATAGCATCTGATGTATTTTTCTGGTGGCTCTGAACACTGTTTGTAGGTTGTTTCTTCATAAGTTTTCCTATCTGATTAGTGATTCCTTTGATATATGGTAAAAACACCTTTTTTTGTGGGAGACTGTTTTTCTTCAGTTGTTTGTTTAATCTTTGGTTTAATTGCTCTTCTGATTTCATTTGCTTGAAGTGCATAGTTTAGATGATTTAGCTCACTGTTGAGAAAATGTGGTTCACATATCCCTCTTGAACTGTCTACTGTTTTGATTATGCCTCTTTTTTGTCGTTGGTGGTGATAGGAGTTTTTGTGTAAATAGCGATTTGTGTGAGTTGGTGAGTCATGAAACAGATACAGAAAAATTAGAGTTTCAAAGTACAGGCATGGTTCATGTTGGTTCTTAAATGGTAAAGTTCTGACAATACAGCTCTACATATTGATGTGGAAACAATGATGTAGGCATAAAAACATACATACTACACTATATCTTTTTCCAGAAATACTATTTCTTTTGCTTCTGGCAGTACAGAAAAACTTGTATCAGGAGCAAGAGAACCTTCTACTATGCACGTACCTTGAACTAAATGAACATACAAAAATGATCTTATTACCAAATTTTTGAATAAGCAGCAAATTTTCTGCATTGGATAGGACTGGAAATAGTTTTCTTAAATGAAGTCTGCTTTTTCTTCCCTAGTACTTTTAATAAAATGGCCCATGATGGAGAGCATCCTTATTAGAAGAAATATTTATGGCTCTGAATGTCTATGAGAATATGGCACTGTAACATAACTGAATCCAGTGCAGTTGAATATTTTTATGATCACTGAGAAGGTGTAAGGAGATTTCCTTGAACCAGCTTCAATAAAATACCCTCCTATTTCCAAACCAGAAATATTGCCACATAACCTTCCCTCAAATATGTGGTCTGGCTGAGTTTTACAGGGTGTATACAGTAGACAGACTACACTATTTTTGAACTTAATTTTGTACTTAGAGATGTGAATTGTACTTTCAATAGATTCTCCATTCACACAGATATGTTCAAAAGAGCAACCATGGTATGCACGTGAAGAACTGAACATTTGAATAGGCCAGTCATGCAAGCTTTTCCTAAACAGTTGGGAAAGAAGGCAATGATTGATTAGCCCCAACCATGCACTTGCACTAGCCGTGGGAGACTGCAGAGATCTCAATAAAAATACCCATAAGGGAAGCCATTTTCAATTATGGTACTTATTGCTGTTAAATCCACTCTCATCAAAATATCCCCCCTCAATTTGGAAAGTTTTCATTGTTGCTGAATATCGAATATCTACAATAAGATTCTTGATTTTCCAAAAACTGGGAGTACTTCCTCCTCAAAACAGATGTGTTGCATAGCAGTGAATATAGCAAAACAATATTGTTCCTCTTGGTATGATAACTTGCTTGTATTTAATTCCTCACTGGTATTCATTTCATTCCACATTGTGAAATGTGGCAGATTCCGCCATTGTGCGGTTCAGTTGAGATTTGCTTTCTTATTATGTCTTAACACTATTAGATATTTGAATTATGGTTTTATGTAGCCTAAAGAATCACAGCAGGCATTACATGCCTGTTCCCCTAAACTACAACCCAGATGGGATGCATTTTCTTTGGACATCTAGACTGTTTCTACTTGATGGAAAATGTAGCTGCTTAACTTTTTCGCAAGAGACTGTCTGATTTTAATTCCTGGCGTCCACAGAATATGTTTTAGGCCAAACCGTAAATCTTAACACACAGTACTATAGCTGGCTTGAAGCTCTACAGCTTATTTAGTCTTTACCACGTTAGATGCATACAGTGCACAAGCTTGCTGTATATTATTTGTGAAGACACAGTATTTAGGTTACCTAGACAGCAATCCTAAGCAGGTCTTCTCTGATTTCTACCACAGACTCTTAGGTGGGGTTTATTCCCAGAAAAAGTACCCTTAGGATTGCACTGCTAAATGTCCTCATTGTCTTTACCACTTTTCAGCTTATA
This sequence comes from Heteronotia binoei, assembly GCF_032191835.1. NCBI lineage: Eukaryota > Metazoa > Chordata > Lepidosauria > Squamata > Gekkonidae > Heteronotia > Heteronotia binoei. The sequence continues at coordinate 88,749,045 of NC_083226.1, read as the reverse complement.
ACTGTAGCCATTGTTCCAACTGGTGAGGACCTTAATACAGATAAAATGATGTGTCTTTCTTTTAGTATCTTTTTCTTTCCTGCGTCATCACTGAGCCTTTTTGTTTCACTCATTTTTGTTGCTGCTGTTTCTGGTTAATTTCTTTTCTGCCATTTTGACAGTATTTTTATTTATACACAATCTATGTAGCTGTAACAGACATCTAACTGCATTATAATGATCTGAAAACCTTGACTTGATGGGAAGGTGTCAAATGGAATTCTATTGTTGACCTGAGGAAGTGGCAGATAAGAGTGGTAGTTAGGGAAGAAGGATCAAAGGCAATCCTGAAATCAGAAAGTGAAACCAGTAGTGCTTCCCTGAGGAAAACAGCTTCTAGGAAAGTGGGGTGATCCTATCAAGTGTTAAAGAAGAAAAAGTGGAACCTGTGTGTATACTCCTTGTCGCCACAGATTGTTGTGATTTTGTGACAAATAAATGTATGTCTGTTTATCTAAGTGATAGCCAAGTGATCTCTCTCAGCAGTTATAAAGACCTGCCTGTAGAACAGAACAGCTACATTTTGGTGACAAGTTATGTATATATAGTTCTATGAAATTTCCAGGGCTCATCTTGGGCAAGATCTCACAGGAACGGAGATCCAGAACCTCTAAATTTTATTGTGCTCTTTCTTACCCCTCCCCCCCAAAAAAAACCTTGCTTCTGGGCTCCATTGTGAGAATATTGCTGAACTCTAAGATTTGACAAAGTTTCTAATATTTTCCCCCACAAAAAATGGGTAAACATTTAAAGCAGACAGATGGAAATCATCATGCCACTGTGGCCACATAGGAAAAAGTAATTTTAAAAGTATGATGAGAGTAAGCTAAGATGGCAGAGCTGGAGAGAGAGCAGGAAACAGAGAGAACATGAAAAAGAAATATATGCAATGAGGATGAAGGAGATGCAGTTGAGGGCAGATGAGAGCAGAATTAGCATTTCTACCAAGAATCACAACTGTTCACTGGGATGCCCTGTACCAGTTGTGGGGGCCCCCATCTCTGAAAGACCTGCCATTTCTGAGATGCCCAGTGTTGGGACTGGTAAAACTGGGCACATCACATGTGCCTGTTGGGGTGTGAAGTCAAAAGACCATACACAACTGGCTTCCCCTCACCTACAACCAAATTGGAGGAGTGCCACATCATCTTGCAGTGCTCCTGCCCAACCGAATGTGCCTGGGGAGACACCATACAGAAGGTCCAGCAGTGACCATGAAAGAAAATCAAGGTGATGGTCCCCATTGAGGGTGTACCCTGCGAGATGGAGGTAGACTCTGGCTCAGTGCTGGCCATTATCTCCATGGATACATATCACAGAGTCTGCCCAGAGCAGCCGGATCACTGCCTGGAGCCACTCAGAGTTGGTGTGTTCAGAGTTGGTGTGTTCCTGTAGCTGGCATCAGCTCCTTCAATATCTGCTACAAAGACTTTAGGGGACCTTTTAACCTTGTTGTTGCCAGGGGGCCCCTATGCTAGCCTGCATTCAAGTCACAGGTGTCCAACAAATCAGTCAGTCCTCCATCTGTTCTGAATCTGCAGATGTCTTTGATGGGTCCCTGGGACACTATACAGTGCCTCCAGTGTTCTTCAACCTCGAACCAACAGTGATGACAGTGCAGCTCAAGACACATTGGGTACCATTTGCACTAAAGCCAAAGATCAAGGCCAAACTTGACCAACTGATTGTTCAAGGGGTCTTGGAACCAGTGTCCTGTGCTCAGTAGGAAACCTTGATCATCATTCCAATCAAGCCGAACGGGGCCATCCACATCTGCATGGATTATAAATGCACCATCAACAAGGCGATTCAACAACCTGCTTATCTTTTTCCAGTAGTGAGCCATCTACTCACATCCTTGATTGGGGGGAAGATCTTTGCCAAGATAGACCTGGCACAAGCGTACCAACAGCTGCCCTTAGATCAAGCTACAGCAGAAGCCCAGACCATTGTCACCTGTCATGGCACCTTCAAGGTTAAGCATCTACAGTTCGCGGTGAGTATGGCTCCGGGCATTTTTCAAGGACTTATGGAAGGACTTTTGAAGGGAATGTCAGTTTAAAAGTACATTAATGCGAAGTCCCTTGGGGTAAGATCCAAGTAGTATCTTCTAAACAAAGCCAATCTTCCATTGTAGAAATCCACTTCTGCAACAAGACTATACTTGGAAAATTATTGGCCGGTGTCTAACTTGCTGTTTCTAGGCAAGATTATTGAAAGGGCAGTGGCAGTGCAGCTTCAGAGTTTTCTGGATGATGCTTCCATGCTTAACACACATCAATCCAGCTTTCATCCAGGTCATGGGATGGAGACGGTTCTGGTCGCCCTCACAGATGACCTCCAGAGGCACCTGGATAGAGGCGGCTCAGAGGTGCTGATGCTATTAGACCTGTCAGCCGCGTTCGACACAGTTGATCATTTGGTACTGACCCGTCGCCTCGCCGATGCTGGGATCCAGGGGTTGGCCTTGAAGTGGCTTTCCTCCTTTCTCCAGGGTCGGGGACAGAGGGGGCAGTCGAGGATGAACTGTCCCAATGACACCCACTTATGTGTGGTGTGCTGCAGGGACTGGTTCTTTTCCCAATGTTATTTAACATCTACATACACCCCCTTGCCCAGGTTGCCAGAGGCATGGGCTGGGTTGTCACCAGTATGCAGATGACACCCAGCTCTATCTGTTGATGGATGGCCAGTCCAACTCCACCCCAGATGATCTGTCCACAGCGTTACAAGCTGTGGTGGGGTGGCTCAAGCTGAGCAGACTGAAATTAAATCCGATGAAGACGAAGGTCCGTATCTAAGCCATTGCAATTCAGGACCGGAGTTCCGTTTACCAACCCTTGACGGAGCGCAACTTATGCCAGTGCCCAAAGTTAAAAGTTTAGGGGTGCTCTTAGATTCCTCGCTAACAATGGAGGCCCGAGTAGCTGCCACTGCCAAGTCAGCTTTCTTCCATCTGCGGATGGCAAGGCAGTTGATCCCCTTTCTCGAACGCGATGACTTGGCAACTGTGATCCATGCTATGGTCACCTCGAGGCTGGATTACTGTAATACCCTCTACATAGGGCTGATCTTGTCCCTAATCCAGCGACTCCAGCTAGTGTAGAATGCTGCCGCCAGGCTGTTAATGGAAGTTCCTTTATGGGAATACATTCAGCCTGTGCTGAAAGTGCTGCACTGGCTACTAACAGTGTACCGTATTCACTTCAAGGTGCTGGTTTTAACCTTCAAAGCCTTATATGGCCAGAGTCCTGCATATCTTAGGGACTGCCTTTCCCCGCCTATGCCCCAGTGAGCACTTCGGTCCAGGTCTCAAAACCTGTAGACAGTTCCCAGCGTCAGAGAAGCCATGATCAAGTCAACTAGAGCCAGGGCCTTTTCCGTCGCTGAACCTAGCTGGTGGAATGAGTTGCCAGAGGAGGTTAAGGCCCTGTGAGAGCTCCTACAGTTCCGCAGGGCCTGTAAAATGGCACTCTTCCACCATGCTTTCCCATAACTGTAACATCTATAGCAACAGATTAGGCCCATAAACCTAAACATCACTCTAGATTTATCTTACCACAGTGTGGCGACCCTGGGTCCTCTCTGGAACATCTATTACCGACCAACTAGTTACCTGCCATTATTGAAATTTAAATTGTTTGTATGAACTATTGCATTAGCACCTACTGATACTGATGTTTTAATAATTGTTTTTGTCTTATGATTGCTGTTTTATTTTGTTTGGTCATTGTTTGACCCCAACCTGTGAGCCACCCTGAGCCTGCCTTCAGCAGGGAGGGTGGGATATAAATTAAATTAAATAATAAATAAATACTTATATATCCCCATTTCACCATAGCTTTATTGAGTTTCTCCGTAATTACTCATCAGACTTAACATCAATTTGCAAGAACACTTCCACTTCTGCCTGGAACTGCTGGGATGGTCCAGCATGTGTTCCAGCCACAATAATCAAAGCCACTGGGCCAGTCTCGTACCATGTTGCCACTGAGGATGGACTGATTTGATGCAGTCATGTAGACCAGCTTCAGCAGCAGTAGCCAGAATATGAGCATTCCACAGTCAGAGGCTATGAACCTCCTGCAGTTCCTCTTATTTTGGACTCCTGCCCTTCTGTACTGGCAGAGCCCACCCCCTCAGAGGACAATGCAGGGCAAAGCAGCCAGCTGGCTACCAAACATATTCTGGATCCTGTTCCTCCATGCAAGGTGACCCTGGCTGCTGGGCAGGAGCCAACCCCAGAACTCAGATGCTCCCAGCAGGTGAGAGTTTGCCTCTGTTACCTGAAGCACTATGTCTGCCCCAGGCAACCTTGACTTAGGGAGAGGTGTTATGTATTTGCTGTGCTTGTAGGCTTGAGCTTGAAGCATGTTTCTATTACTCTCCAGGATCCTGATGCCTGTATTCCAATTGCCCATTTTCTCAAACCCAGTTAATCAGAATGTGTGGCATTTCTTCCAGGAAATGCAAATGAAGGATCCTGAAGAGACCAATAGGAGAGATTGCTGCCAACTAAAGGGGGGCATGTTTTACTCGGCCAGAGTGTATATATTGAGTTGAGCTGCCTTTGTTATTTGCCATTATTTTTGTTCAATAAATAATTACTGCTTACCTTAAGCTGGCTGAACTCACTTTACAATAGTAGTTAAAATGTCTTAAACAGCTATGGTAACTCCTGAGAAAACCTGAGAGACCAGACAGAGTCTTACAGTATAGACAGTGCAGGAGGATTTGAACAAAGAATATTTGGAGCTGGTGGAGATTAACAGCAAAGAAGTATTAGGCTGGAGGGACATAGGGGCAGAAATATATTAATAACTCTACAATTTGTAAAGAAAGATCAGTACCTACCTGGGGAAAAATATAAAATCAAAGGAATCAGTGGCCCAGAATTTGATGTAGACTTGGCAAAAATACTAATCAAATACAGAGGATTCCAGGAATGATGGATTAAGGGAGTGTGGGGAGATCTGTCTGTATCTGTGCTATTTGAAAATGATTTGGCCTCACAAACCAGATTGGTTCATATAGTGACCTGGAGTAGGTCTCAAATTCAGGCTTCAGAATTGCTTACTAGGCCAGAAACTAGAGTGGTTGCTGTGGAAACAGCAGACCTGGCAGAACCAAATGTGAGTGAACCTGACACTTTAATGCAGAATATTGCTGCTGTACAATTTCTAACTGAACAAAAGCAAGATCTTCACAGGAGTTGTGGCAACTAGATGAGAATTCTTACTAGGAGATAACAGTAGAGAATCCTTTGTTTAAAGAGTACTTATACTTAAATACTTTATACAGTATTTATGAGGTGAAAATGGGTCACTGTATAGAAGCTTAAACAATGGTTTCCCCAAGAAAATATAGATTGCAGCTTTTGCATCTTGCACATGAAACACCTGTGTCTGGTTATCTGGAAATTAATAAAACTAAAGCTAGGTTGCAAGCAAAATTTTATTGGCCCAATATGGGAAAGGATATAGGAGCTTTCTGCCAGTCTTGCCAAATGTGTCAGCTGGTGGGCAAAGCCCATGACAAAACAAAAGGACCTTTACAACCTGTTCCACTCATGACTGAGTCATTCTCCAAAATAGGAGTAGATATTGTAGGACCAGTAGCTAGAGCCACCCTGTGAGGAAAAATACATATTAACAATTGTGGATTATTCTATTAATTTCCCAGAAGCCACATCTTTGAAGGACATGAAAGCTAAATTTTCCACGAGAAATGGTTACGGATTTAAGACCATAATTTATGTCCGAAGTAGTGAAGGACTGTTGCAAGCCTGTGGCGTTAAACACCTCAGCACTGTGGCTTATCATCCCCAAGCAAATGGACTGAATTAAAGATTCAATTGTAGTTTGAACCATATGTTGAAAAGATATGCAGTGAATCATTCTAACTGGGATCAAAGGCTTCTACATCTTTTATTTGGATACTGGGAAGTGCCACAAAAAAGTTCTGGATTCAGTCCCTTTGAACTACTATTTGGGAGCCATGAAAGAGGAGTAATAGACATCCTCAGGAAAGCATGGGATTTTATTTGACTATGGCAAGTAGGAAATGATCTGGGGATTTATCTTCTGAAAAACCAATTACAACTGAAATGTTGCAGAAACTATTTGACCAGATGAGCAATAAAATGGAAGCTTTTGAAAAGTGGATGGATGAAAGATTTGTAAAATATGAATGAAGAGGTAGCAGAGGAGCTGAAAAAGATAGTGTAATGTACTGAGTTGTGAGACGGGTTGAAGGCAACATGCTTTATTCAGTGGTACATTACAAGAGAGGGAACACGCGGGCCGGGTCCCGCTTATATACATTACCCAAAACTGCCCCCCAGTCTGTATCTGTATAGCTAAACTTGAATTGTGTTGTTAGCCGCCCTGAGCCTGCCCCGGCGGGGAGGGCGGGATATAAATAAAATTTTGTTGTTGTTGTTGTTGACCAGTCCACTCCTGGCCAGTCAAACTTCCCGCCACAGATCTTGATAGGCGGGGCATCTGGCGAGCTACATCCGGGGACCCATGGGGTTGCCTCTGTAGCGATCGCCATGCAGTACATCAGCTATGTTTCAAGACATAACACTCCTCCCCCCCTAGTTCAGGACACATAGTCTTGTAAGTAGGCGGGGGCCTTGCGTTCCCTGGTCGACCTCCTTGGGGTTACTTGTGGAGTAGGAGCGGTCACCGGGGCTGCCAGGGCCGCGGCTGCTACGGCGAATGGGGCGGCGGTTTCCCCACTTGGACGTAACGCCGGCCTATGGTTGTCTGCGCCTACTGCTCTTCTGGTGTCCCTACTCTTGGGGTTTCACCCCTGCTCTGGTGTGGCCCTTCTGCCCGATCGGTCAGAGCAGTCGGCAGGGGTGGGGTAGCTCTCAGCGGTGGTGCACCTGCTGGTTCCATACTGCAGCCAGCTCTTCCGGCAAAGTGCGGCGGCGCATCTGATCTATATGCCTCCGCAGAATTTGGCCCCCCTCCGTTGAGACATCGTAGTGGTGGGACCCCGTCACGCGCAGCACCCGACCAGCTACCCACTCGGGGCCACTAGCGTAGTTCCTTGCGTAAACCGGATTCCCCGGAAGAACCCCCTCGCTGCTTCCCTGATCTCGGGAGAGCTGCAGAGATCGGTAGCCCGGTCAGGATGCAACCGGTGCAGCCTTGTGATCAGCTTCCTTCCCATTAACAACTCTGCTGGGCTCACCCCTGTGACTGGGTTGGGGGTGATTCTATTGTCAAATAGGAAGGTGGCCAGGTGGTGGTCCCAGTCCCCCTGTACTATGCGTCCTAGGGCCTCTTTAGTGGTGCATACCATCCGCTCTGCTTGGCCGTTGGTGACCGGATGGAAGGGGGCGGACTGTATGTGTTTTATTAGGTATCTCTGCAAGAACTCCCGGAATTCCCGGGAGGTGAACGCGATCCCATTATCCGAGACTATGGTGTCAGGAATCCCGTGTGTGCAAAGGACCCTGCGCAACGCTCGGACCGCCGCCACCGTTGAGGTGGAGGCTACCGGGATAACTTCCAACCATTTGGTGTAAGTGTCCACCAGAATGAAGAATGTTTGGCCCTGAAATGGCCCCGCGAAGTCAATATGTAACCTAGACCACAGCCTCCTATTTGCTTCCCAGTGGTGGATCGGGGCACTGGGCGGTTTGGGCCGGGACTCCTGGCAGGCTTGGCACCTTCGAACCCACCCCTAGATCTCTTCATCCATTCCCAGGTACCATACATAACTGCGCTCTAGGGCCTTCATCCGTACAATCCCGGGATGAGTCTCGTGTAGGGCCTCCAGCACTTGTTTCTGCAATGGGGGGGAAGGGAACTATCACCCTGCTTCCCCAGAGCAGACACCCCTTGTGCGAGGAGAGTTCTTCCCTGCGAGATGTGAATGCCCTGAATTCTTCGGCCTGTTTTCCCTCAGGCCATCCCCTCCCCACCCAGTCAAGAACCCACGCAAGTATTTTGTCCCACCCCATGGCCTTCGCTACCTCGGCGGCGTGTAGGGGTCTCTCTGGTAGTGTTTCAATGAGCATCACATGGTGGGCCAGAGCTGGATCCATGGAGGGCAGCGGAAGGCAACTGAGGGCGTCCGCGTGACCCATTGCCTTGCCCGGGCGGTGGACCAGGGCATATGAGTAAGAGTTCAGGAACTGATTCCATCGCAGGACGCGCTGCAACAGAATCTGTGGCATCTGGCGGTCTGGGGCAAGGAGTCCCAGGAGTGGCTTGTGATCCGTGGTGACCGTAAAACATCTACCGTACAGGTAGTCATTAAATTTATGCACCCCCGCCACGATTGCCAAGGCCTCCTTATCGATCTGGGCATAGTTGCGCTCTGCGAGGGTTAGGGTTCTGGAGTAATATGCTATCGGGACCTCCCTCCCGTCCGGGAGATGGTGACCCAGGACAGTGCCCACCCCGTATGCTAAAACCACCGGCAGGGCTTCATCAAAATGGTGGAGCACGTTATTGGATACGAGGAGCTCCTTGACCGCCTGAAAAGCGGCTGCCTGTTTCTTTCCCCAGACCCATGGGGCGTTTTTATCTAAGAGCCTATGTAGGGGCCGCTTTGTGGGGCAAGAACAAATGATAAAAATTTAATAACTCCAAGAAACTTTGTAGCTCCGCCCTGCACGTGGGGGCCGGGGCCTCCACAATGGCCTTGGTTTTGTCCGCCATCAGGTGGATCCCTGCAGCGTCCACCACAAACCCCAAGAACTTCCCCCCTCGGCACCCCGAGGGAACATTTTTCCCGCTTAACTTTCAGTCCGGCTGCCTGGAACCTGCAGAGAACCTCTCGCAGCCAGTTGCTGAACTCCTCCGCGTCTGGTGCGGCGATCAGAATGTCGTCGAAAAACGGTTGCACCCCGGGGATCCCTTTGAGGAGAGAATCCATCAGGCTCTGAAAGACCCCCGGAGCCACACTCACCCCAAATTGTAACCGTCGCACCCTGAAAGCTCCCCTGTGGGTCACTATGGTCTGGGCTTCCGCCGTCTCCGCGTCCACTGGGAGCTGCTGGTGCGCCTGGGCCAAGTCCAGCTTCCCAAAAATCTTTGACCCCACCAGGGCTGCCAAAATGTGACTGACTACTGGGACGGGGTAGGGGTTATCTTGTAGTGCCTTGTTTATGGTGCACTTGTAGTCGGCGCATATGCGCACGTCCCCATTAGGCTTCACCGGGGTTACTATCGGGGTTTCCCATGTGGCGTATGAAACCGGTTCTAGCACTCCCTGGGCTGTGAGGCGGTCCAGCTCTGCTTCAGTTTTGGGCTTCAGAGCAAACGGAACCCGCCTGGCCTTTAGCCATATTGGCCGCACGTGGGGGTTGAGGGGTAAGGATATGGGAGGATCCTTGTAGCACCCTAGGGCCCCATCAAACACCTCCGGAAATTCCCTGCACACATGCTCAAACCTTTGCATCCCCAGCTGCTGCATCCCCACAATCTGAATCCCCAACGGACGAAACCAGGCCAGGCCCAGCAGTGTGGTGAGCTGGTGTTTGACCACCAGTATATCCAGTTTCTCCCTAAAGCTTTTAAACTCCACCCTCACCGTGGCCCATCCCAGGATCTGTACAGGGTTCTTTTGGAAGTCCCGTAGTATGAAACCAGCCAGTCGCAGCCTAGGCCGGCCACGTGGGCACAGTTTTCTTAGGGACTCCTACGAAATTATGGAGATGGAGGAGCCCGAGTCCCGATCCATTATGATATCATGATTTCGTATCATGTCCTGTAAGCCGCCCTGAGCCTGCCTTGGCGGGGAGGGTGGGGTATAAATAAAAATTTACTTACTTACTTACTAATCAGGCAGGGTTTCCCTCAATCCTGATCGATACCTTGACCTTGTCGGGGGTATTGCTGGGCAAGTTCATTACCTGCAGGCTGGTCGAGGCGGTCGAGTAGTCCTCGGTCGAATCTTGGTTGGTAGACTGGCATTTGTGGCTGGCCTTGGCCCTGCAAGCCCACACAATGTGGCCCATTTTCCCGCAGTTCCTGCAGTCCACGTTGCGATAGGGGCAGTCTCGACGCTTGTGCGGGTCCCTGCAGCTTGCGCACTTGGTGCTGGTTGGTTTCTCTGTCGCTCATGGCCGCTGGGTCGCTCTCGGTCCCGTCCCTGGTGGGTAGTGTAGCTGGTGCGTCTCCTTCTCCTCTGGGTGGCTCTACGCCGTCTCCTCCTGGTAGACGGCTTCTGCTCTTGGGTTGTTGAAAGCTTTGGTGGCTCTCTTGAATGCTGTGGCCTTGTTGAAGGTACCCTGGAGGGTGAGCTCTTCCTTTGTGAAGAGCTTCTGCTGTAGTCTTTCGTCCCTCAGGTCCCAGGCAAAACAGTCCCTCAGTGCCTCCTCTAGCTTGTCGAAGCTACAGTTTCCCGCTATTTGGCGGAGAGCAGCCAGGTATTTGGCTGCCGTCTCTCCCGTCTCTTGGTCCCTCTTGTGGAAGAGGAATCGGCGGGCAATGATTGAAGGCTGGGGCAGGAAGTGCCCAGTGAGGACTATCTCCTCATACGTCTTCTCCGTGAATCCGTGGGCTGAGAGACCCTTGGTGATTTCAAATGTGGCCTCTCCGCAGACGCTCAGGAGCACGTCTCTTTTCCGGCTGTCGTTGGTTATCATGTTTGCTCAAAGGTAGCAATCGACCCACTCCATGTAGGTCTCCCACCTCTTCGGTTTAGCGGGGTTGAACTCTTCAAGGCGACCCATTGCTCTGCTCGGGTTAGCCATTGTGGCGGTGGCTCAATGGCGGGGGCAGCTGGTGCTTCCGTTTCCCTGGACGGTGTGCCTTCTCCGTCTCCGGCCAGCTCTGCGAAGGTCCTCTTCAGGAGTTACCTGGCTAGGATCCCATCCTCGTTGCCACTGTAATGTACTGAGTTGCAAGACGGGTTGAAGGCAACATGCTTTATTCAGTGGTACATTACAAGAGAGGGAACACGCGGGCCGGTTCCCGCTTATATACATTACCCGGAACTGCCCCCCAGTCTGACCAGTCCAATCCTGGTCAGTCAAACTTCCCGCCACAGATCTTGATGGGTGGGGCGTCTGGCAAGCTACATCCAGGGACCCATAGGGTCCCCTCTGTAGCGATCGCCATGCGGTACATCAGCTATGTTTCAAGACATAACAGATAGAAAGTTCCATAGAACAATTATCTGATGACATGAAACCAATTAATAAGAAGAAACTTTAGAATGCAAAACAGAAGCTTAAATAAAGAGTTGGAAAGAGAATTAGATAATTTGGCCCTATTGGAGTTGATAGAGAAATAATATTGTATGAGACTCAGATCCATCTGATGAAACTTTTAGACAAAGGACTGTTAAAGCTTTGTGGGAGTTTTTGAATGTGGAAGATATGGATAGTGAAATTGATGACTTATACAATAAACACCAGATTTGCTAGAACAAGAAAGGTTCTAAGACTCTGCTGTATTTTGTTAGGAAGAAAATAAGAGCTCAATAGCATTTTAACACAAGATTGAAAATAGATGATACAGATAGTTGTCTTGAAACAAATTCCTATTAGAATTCTGCTTTAAGAGAAAAGAATATACCTTCCTAATAAAACAAAAAACAAAAAATCTTATTCTGATGGAATAAAGAGGAAGATGTATCTTCTACTTTTAAACAGCAGAGATTTAGACTGAACTTTGTCCAAAAAGTGAGAGTTTTTTTGGAAAGATTTAAAAGTCAGTTGGAGGAAATACAAACAGAAGAATGAGCACAAGATCCACAACAATCAGAACAGGGAAGGAAAAAGGAGGACACAGATCCAGAAGACATAATTGTAGATTCTTCTAAACTTGGAGATTAATTTTGGATTACAAATGTTTAACTTGAAATATAAATGGAACTGATGCTCCTCAAATGTGAAAAATTATTTCATTATTTGAAAATGTTATTTGTTTACAAGAGACCTATATTAGAAAAAAAATGATATAAAATATTTGGTTCATAAACCCTTGGGGGTAGAATTTGTTTCATCAAGCATAACAAAGAAAAATGTAGTTGTGTTGTATATTAAATCCCAATTAAAAACTGAACAGATGTTGACAGATGAAAATGGTAGATTTGTGCTGTTAGAAATTAATTTGGGGTTAAGAAAATGGTATTGTGAATTTATGTCCCAAATGAAAATGTGACATTTTACAGAGTTAATTGATGGATTAATAGTGCTTCCATATGAAAGTTGGTGGCTGATGGGGGGTTAGAAAAGAGTGATTTCATTTCAAATCAATAGACTTCTGGAGAAAAACATTAAAGTTACACATGGTAAACTGTCAACAGTTATTATTATATGAAAATTTAGGTTTGATTTATATTTGGAGGGGTGATATGGAAATTCAGAATAACATGCTTTCAGAAAGACATAGATCCTTTTAAAGGATTGACATGATCTGGACTTCTGGAGACTAAGCTAGTAAGGTCTCTAAAGTAGAGATTCGACCTAGGACTTTTTTCAGATCCCAATCCTGTAAATTTGGTTTGTAAAAGAAAATATAATACTTTCAGATGGAAATGAAATTAAGCATTGTTACAAAAAGAAGCAATTTTTGAGGACTTTAAGAAAATAATTTTTTGAAAATAACTTAAAGACATTGATTTAAGAATGGTTAGGGATGCAAGCAAAGCCTTTATTAGGGTTCCCAATTCCCTGACAATTCCACCATTTTTGGAGCCTCCAGTCTGCTGGCACGGAGCTGGACAGTGGGGGACCCTGTCCTCAGAGCTCTGGCATGCTTAATGTGCCCAGAGATGATGTCATCACGCCAGGCCTGATGGGGGGACATTCTATCATTTGGGAGAAAACCAAAGCATTTCTCCCCAAATGATACAGCATCCCTGGCATGATGACATCATCTCTGACACAGTGTGCTTGGAGTGATGATGTCATCTCCAGGTGATGTCACCATGGCACAGAAGATTCCAGGATAGAGGACTGGGGTCCCTTTTTATTTATTTTGTTTGTTTGTTTCCATTTATTCCTGCCCTCCCTGTTGAAGCAGGCTCACGGTGCCGAACAAGGTCAAATAGGCAGACTAAAACATTAAACCTTGCTGCTCGGAAGGTAAGACCTGGCAACCTGAGGCAGGAACAGTGAAACAATTTTGCTATGTTACTGCTCTAGCTGAAATAGTTAAACTCATCTTCTCTTCATCAGTGTTACCTGAAGTGTAAGAATCCCTGAATGTGTATAAAGATTAAAGGTTTTAGCACAAGTTAAGTACTTACTGTTTTTCATTGTTTCAAGTAAGAATTCTGAAAGCACATATAAGGTATTGTTGCCATATTTCACCCTGGAGTTGATTGGTAGCCTTTACACAAATGTAGTAAGTGCTGCTTTCTCTATTTTTAATAGGAGCCCCACGGTACAGAGTGGTAAGCTGCAGTACTGCAGTCCAAGCTGTGCTCATGACCTAAGTTTGATCCCAGCGGAAGCTGGGTTCAGGTAGCCAGCTCAAGGTTGACTCAGCCTTTCATCCTTCCAAGGTTGGTAAAATGAGTAGCCAGCTTTCTGAGGGCAACATGTAGATGTCTGGGGAAGGCAATGGCAAACCACCCTGTAAAAAGTCTGCCATGAAAACAATGTGATGCGATTTCACCCCAGAGTCGGAAACAACTGGTGCTTGCACAGGGGATTACCTTTACCTTTATTAGAAAAAACTGTTTTTAATTTATTGCTGGAGGCTGAACTTTGATGCTTGCAAAAGGGAAAATTGTGTAGTTCCATGATTTTACATTATGCTTCTGCACTAACACTGTCTGTGTTGGTGAACCCCTAGACCAGGGGTGTCAAACATGCAGCCCTGGACGGTTCCTATCAGGGCCGTGAGCAAGTCAACTTTCTTCTCCCTTTCTCTTGCTTTCTTCTGTGTCACAGCTTGCTTTGCCAGGCTTGCTCAATTGTACAGCAGAGCTACTGAGCCAAGCTTCTTTTCACTTTTTTTTTTTAAATTGAATTTTCAGATGAAAAGAAACGGGAAAGGAAAATAGAAGGGAAGGGAAAAGAGTGGGGTACATGAATTAAAAGCTTGTAGTATTTCTACCTATACAGTGTTCATTTCGTATTGTCATCATTATCAATCATCTTATAATATTCTCTGCAAGTACACCTTGTAATTCAGTAATTCAATAATCATTAATATCTTTTAAAGCTCCTACTAGAACAAGAATATAACTTTACACAGCAATAATTATCGTAAATTACATTATTTTGGAAGTTTATGTAGAATCCACCTTTAACCTGTTACCATTAATTTTGCAAAGGCATTGTGATCTCCTATGATTTTATATAAATCCAGTCCATTTATCCTTAGTACTTAAAAAAGGAAGGAAGAAGTGGAAGAAAGAAAGTAAGAAAGAAAAAAAACTTAGTCTATCCTATAGGCTTATCTACTACCAAAAGAAAAAGAGCCTCATATTAACCTCATCCTCTAGCTTTATCTATAACAGTAAGAGAGAGTTTCAAAGCTAAGTGAGAAAAGAAAATAGCGAGCAGATCTTTCACATTATCAAGTAAAATAATCTCCAAGTTAATTCTATTTTGACAACAATAATATATAGATGTAAAAAGTTATTCGGAGTTGTTTAATAGTTATTAAAACCAATATATAGCCAGACATCATATTACTTATAGAAAGGAGAGTATAAACAAAAGAAGAAGAAGAAGAAGAAGCCTAATCTACCATACCAGCTTATATATTGCTCTCAGGAGAAATGTTTCACTGTTACTCCACCTCTGCCGGATTATGTTAGCTAAATTGAAGAAGGGAAAATTCTTGGTTAACAATAGCAAACAAGTCTTCCAGATTATAGAGTTCATAAGAATTTTTAATTAATATATGTTCTTAAGAATATTATATGTACTAAAGGAGTTATTCAAATTATCTAAAATAATTATCAAGGGTAGTGCATAAGCAAATATAATATCTCTGAGGGGAGGGGATAAAAAAGAGCACAACCCTCCCCCCCTGCTTATTAAGCCTTCCCTATAATTTTTGAACCAACGATTCACAAATCAAACAAATTAGCCACCCCTTTCCCTATTTTGAAATTACTGCCCACCTAATAGTAAAAACCCCTTAATTTAAGCTTCAGTTTTGTTTACAACAGAGCCTAAAGATCAAAACTTCCATTCCAGAAAAGCCCACCAGTTCCATTGTCTTTTACCAATGTTAGCAATATACCAAGGGAAAAAAGTTTATAGTCCCTTCTTATTGAAAGTCTTCCAAGTCTTGATTCTTTTAAAGCTTGCCAAGGACCTGTGGATTTTTGTAGAATCCAAAAACATTCCCCTGTGATCACTCCTTGGTTCTAGGGAAAACATAATAGCTAAATCAGAGTCACTCCCCCTTTTCTTGGTCTTGATTGGTTGTAGTTTCGACTTCTCCTGCAAAACTGCATATGTCGCCTCCATTTTAGAGTCATTCTGGACCGATTCAAATACTTGTCTAGTCATTTTCCCCAACTCATTAGAAGAGTCTTGTACATCTTGATATGACTGCTCCTGTGTATTTTCAACGTCCATGAAATTCTCAAGAAGCTTTTGCATCGTCTCAGTTATCAACTCCGCTATGAGACTGATTCCGTGTTGTATAGAAGACATGGTAGCCCTAAAGTCTTTTTGATTAACTGTTTCTGCTTGCTGCATCATCTTCCCCACAGTATAAATCACTTCAGTCCCAATAAATCAGTGTCTGGACTTTTCTCATTTAAGGTCACAATCAGCCTTTGTTCAAGTGTAGCATGAAGAATTAATAGTCCCGTTACCTTCTCCACAGTATCTGTCCTGAACTCCCTTCTGCTCTGCTGTTAATCCAAACAACCTTAATAGAGTTGTAGCCTTCATCTAAAACATTTGCCGCTTTATCTTGTATTCCACTTTATAATATCGAACCATTGTAATCCTGTGGAGTTAGTTGGAAAACCACTTTTTCGGGGAGGGGTGCTAAAAACTTTACCCCCCCCCCCTTTCAGCCACCAGCAAACAGGAATCTCAGCTCTTCTTCTTGTCTAGCTGGAATTCAGCTTAAATGTTATAGCAGCTATGCAGCAATAAAGCAATAAAGATCTCCAGATTGTAATTCCTTACTTTTAAATAGAAGTTCGCTTACATATCTCTTTCAAGTCCCGGAGGCTCCAACTGAGTTGCCAAGATGGCGATTGTGTGCCTCAGCACAGAGAAGGTTGAAATGTCTCGAGACCAGCTGCCACTAGCTCTCTCAACTTTCCAACAAAAGTCTCTTAGCTTCAGTGGCACCCTGCCTGGTGTCTCCTTGGGGGGACAGATATCTGAACCCCCCCGACAGCACACAATTTGGGTGGTCATTAGAGAACTCTCTAACAACTCACTCAATCTCGTTGCACCTCTTCCAGTTTCTTAAGCTTCTTTTCCTTCTACTGTTCCTCCTCATCCCCTGGGGAGGGAGGAAAAGAGTCAGAGTTTTCTTTGTCCAGTTCCCTTGATCACACAGGAGAGATACAAAATCTTTAAAAAAGACACAGAGGCTGATAACAGATGGGCAATTTGGGGCAGTTGGGAGGCGTACTGAATTGGGATGGCTCTTTTTGAGCTATCCCGAAGCCTCCAGATGGTCCTCTGCAAACTGTCTCCATCCTGTCTGTGAGGAGGCTGGGTGCCTCCACATGGGAAGGCACCTCAGAAGACAAATTTCTCTTTTTTTCCTCTGCAGTCAAGCGCTTATGCGCACAAGCATTCAAGCGCTCTGAATGGTTTTGTCAGAAAAAAAAATCAGAAAATGGCTTGGAGCAGCTTGGTAGTTTTACACCACCAAGTTGCTTCACTTGTGCCCTTCCCTATCCAGATGACGGGGAGGCAAATGGCTGCTGGCACAAAGTGGTAGTTTTTTGAGCCAGTCTCAGGTGCCTGGAGGACGGGGTGAGGATAGGAGGAGGACAGGCAGCAGATGTTGCCATCTGGAAGGATTTTTTGGGTTGATTTCAGAAGTGTCTCTGAGTTGATCCAAAATGTCGGTCTGTAATCACCCAGACAAACACACTTAAAGTTTATATATCTGCTACCTGGCATTACATTTTATGACACACATGGCCTGACCCAACAAGGTCTCATTTATGTCAGATCTGGCCCTCATAACAAATGAGTTCAACATCCCCGCCCTAGACAATGAAAACCTTGCATAGGTACTGTTAGCTGATTCTGCCTATCTGTCTACACAAACACAAGTAGGAAGGAAAAATCACACATGCACATCAAACTTGCACAAAGCAGAATCCATTGGCAGAGGGCATACTTCAAAGTTACATTTTCATGTAATAAGAGAAGTGTTTATCACAAATCTTTTGCAGGAGTATCTTTAGTAAACTATGAAAAAGTTTGCAAACAAGCTAATTTCCTCCACCTCCACAGCTCCATTTACCCTTACCATGGTGGAATATATTTGCCTTGGGTGGGAGCATAAATGATATGCTTAACTAGTATGTTAACTAACAAGGAAATGTGGCATAGCAAGCTACAACTTGTGGATCTTCTAACAAAAATCTGTAATCTTTCATTGAAATCTGCCTCCGTTCCTGAGGACTGGAAGGTAGCAAATGTCACCCCCATCTTTAAAAAGGGTTCCAGAGCAGATCCGGGAAATTACAGGCCAGTCAGTCTGACTTCAATACCGGGAAAGTTGGTAGAAACCATTATCAAGGACAGAATGAGTACGCACATTGATGAACACGGGTTATTGAGGAAGACTCAGCATGGGTTCTGCAAGGGAAGATCTTGCCTCACTAACCTGTTACATTTCTTGGAGAGGGTGAACAAACATGTGGACAAAGGAGACCCGATAGACGTTGTTTACCTTGATTTCTAGAAAGCTTTTGATAGTTCCTCATCAAAGGCTCCTTAGAAAGCCTGAGAGTCATGGAGTAAAAGGACACGTCCTCTTGTGGATGAACAACTGGCTGAGTAATAGGAAGCAGAGATTGAGTATAAATGGGCAGTCTTCGGAGTGGAGGACGGTAAGCAGTGGGGTGCCGCAGGGCTCAGTACTGGGTCCCATGCTCTTTAACTTGTTCATAAATGATTTAGAGTTGGGAGTGAGCAGTGAAGTGGCCAAGTTTGCGGATGACACAAAATTGTTCAGGGTGGTGAGAACCAGAGAGGATTGTGAGGAACTCCAAAGGGATCTGTTGAGGCTGGGTGAGTGGGCGTAAACGTGGCAGATGCGGTTCAATGTGGCCAAGTGCAAAGTAATGCACAAGAGAGAGATCTTGGGGTCGTGGTAGATAACTCACTGAAAATGTCAAGACAGTGTGCGTTTGCAATAAAAAAGGCCAACGCCATGCTGGGAATTATTAGGAAGGGAATTGAAAACAAATCAGCCAGTATCATAATGCCCCTGTATAAATCGATGGTGCGGTCTCACTTGGAGTACTGTGTGCAGTTCTGGTCGCCGCACCTCAAAAAGGATATTATAGCATTGGAGAAAGTTCAGAGAAGGGCAACTAGAATGATTAAAGGGCTGGAGCACTTTCCCTATGAAGAAAGGTTGAAACCCTTGGGACTCTTTAGCTTGGAGAGGCGTCGACTGCGGGGTGACATGATAGAGGTTTACAGGATAATGCATGGGATGGAGAAAGTAGAGAAAGAGGTACTTTTCTCCCTTTCTCACAATACAAGAACTCATGGGCATTCGATGAAATTGCTGAGCAGACAGGTTAAAACGGATAAAAGGAAGTACTTCTTCACCCAAAGGATGATTAACATGTGGAATTCACTGCCACAGGAAGTGGTGGTGGCCACAAGTATAGCCACCTTCAAGAGGGGTTTAGATAAAAAATATGGAGCACAGGTCCATCAGTGGCTATTAGCCCCAGTGTGTGTGTATATATAAAATTTTTTGCCACTGTGTGACACAGAGTGTTGGACTGGCTGGGCCGTTGGCCTGATCCAACATGGCTTCTCTTATGTTCTTATGCTTGGAAATAATCCCATTGAAAATCAATGGGACTTTATTTTTAGTAACCTTCTCTGTTCCCCAGTAAAGATGGACATGATCAGGCTTTAAAAATGGTAAGTGAAGCAGGGGTGAAATAAAAATATATTAAATAAGGTGAATTGAAGGCCATTAATTAGGCACAAGGGCAAGAAAGCAAAAGGGCAAAGAGATTTTAAAGTGCTTGCTAGGTGTCTCTGAAATAATCCTTCTAGATTGCTAAAGTAGGGAAAGGGACGTTCGTAGAAGCATAAGGCAGCAAAAGAGGAAGTTAATCTTTGACCCACTGGCCCACCGCAACTGCCGAAAAGAGCAACTAGAAACTTGTTGGAATAATCATTGAGTCATATACCTTGGAAAATCTTGGGATCAGGTCAAAGGGGCAAATGTGTTTTTTATGAAGGATATTGCTGCAAGAGTGTTAGCAACATCAATGCCATGTATGCAAAGACCCTCCCTTTCTCCTCCCTGTTCCTTTAGTAATATGATGCTTGTAATGATGTATAGGATGTGGGGTTGTCCTTTCCTGTAATTGGGCGAGTGTTTACTGGAAATGATTGTCTGTCTATAAAACTGTAGACCTTCCTGCAGTCGGGGCTCCCAGATATGTTCAGACTAGGGATGTGCAAAAAAAAAAAAAATCGGATTGACACGGATTCGGAAGTATACGGGGGGGGGGGGGATTCGGAATCCCCCTATACTCCTGAATACCGCATTCGGAATAGCCGCATATACGGTAGATGCACGGCTATTACCGAATATACGGCCCTATTATACCCTATGGGCCATTGAAATCAATGGCAAATAGGGTATATTTGAAGCCGCATGAAGGGGAGGGGGTTTGAGATAGAGCCCCCAAATTTGCAGGGGACCTGCAGGGGACTCTCCCCTCCAACCCCCCCAAGTTCCAAAAAGATTGGGCCAGGGGATCCCATTCCAGGGGCACCCAAAGAGGATGCCCCTATTCCATCATTATACCCTATGGGCCATTGAAATCAATGGCAACATAGGGCATAATTAGAGGCTACTGGGGGCAGGGGGTTTGAGGGAGAGCCCCCAAATTTGCAGGGGACCTGCAGGGGACTCTCCCCTCCAACACCCCCAAGTCCCAAAAAGATTGGGCCAGGGGGTCCCTGTCTTTGGGCTCCCCAAAAGGCCCATTGCTAACAATGATGGGGAAAGCCCAATTAGCCACTTCCTCACTGTAATTGTCGTGGGAAAAGTGGCTCTGGGGAGCAGGGGGTTTTGAGGAGAGCCCCCCCAAACTGCTGTGCAGCTTCAGGGCACTGTCCCACACAAAACCCACAAGGCCAAAAAAAAATTGGACCAGGGGGTCCAATTCCTGGGGCACCCAAAGCCAAACCTAACCACATCAGAGAATCTCTATAGGACCCAAATGCACTACATCCCTCTATCTACTCTATGAACCCTGCAGGGCAGTCCTGGAAGCAATATAAAACCCAGTTGCCAACGTCACTGCCACACAAAACACAATCTGCTCAAGGTCTGCTCTGCAGACCTGGCTGCAGCAAACCCAGATGCCAGCTCTCCAGCCCTGCCCCAAACAACACGGGGAGAGCTGGCCAACCACAACAAACCTACTGGTTCTGGGTCTCTCACCCAGGTGCCAGCTTCCCTGCCACAGAACACACAATCTACAGATGCCAGCTCTCCAGCCCTGCCCCAAACAACACGGGGAGAACTGGCCAACCACAACAAACCTTCTGGGTCTCTCACCCAGGTGCCAGCTTCCCTGCCACAGAACACACAATCTACAGATGCCAGCTCTCCAGCCCTGCCCCAAACAACACGGGGAGAGCTGGCCAACCACAACAAACCTGCTGGTTCTGGGTCTCTCACCCAGGTGCCAGCTTCCCTGCGACAGAACACACAATCTACTCTATAAAAACAAGAAAGTGACCCAGCCCACACACACCCTCACCAACCCCCACACCAACCAGAGGCAATTTAAAAAAACCAAAACAAAACCAGCAGAATCACAAAAGGCCAAGTGTTAAAAAAGTGGCCTTTTCACCAACAAGAAAGCTCAGGCCAAATAAGTCAACAACACCCCCCCCCCCTAAAACCAGAACCAGGAAAAGGGGGACAATCCCAAAGAAAAAGAAACAATGGAAATTAGGCCAAACAGCACCCCCCCCAAGAACCCAAAGAAAAGAGTAACAGCAGCAGCACAACACAGCAGCAACAAATCAAACACTGAATACTTTTAGAACAGTAAAAAATTAACTTTTAACAATACAGGAACTTTGCCAACCCCTCCCCCCCAAAAAAACCCTTCACCCTAACCTCAAGAAATCCAAGCCACCCAAATCAGGAGAAGTAAAAGGACACTGCACTTTTAAAAGTCCTCTCACTAAATTAAGATATGGGCAAATTGGCAAACCCCCCCACCCCAGGCCCCCTCCCCAAGCAGAAACCCCCAAATAAGCTACCCCACCACCACCACCACCCAAATCTGGATAAGTAAAGGGACGCTAAGTCTTAAAAAAAGTCCTTTTACCAACAATAAATAAAAACAAGAACCCCAAGAGTGTCTTACCTTGTCTTCTCTAGTCCAGGGGAAGTCTGGTAAGGCTGAGTGAGAGAGCTGCAGGCAGCACCTTAAGCCAAGGGCCAGCCAGACCTTTGCACAATCTCTCACACACAGCAGCAATGGAGGAGTCAGTCCAGTCAGGAAGGAAGAATCCTTAAAAAGCCCTTCAAAGCATGCATTTGCAATGCATTTTGCAAATGCATGCTTTGGATTGGCTGCTGGGGCTCCTCTTCCCCCTCCCTGATCCCAGGGAGAGGCGGGAAGAGGCCACTAAAGGCGCGAAAGTAGGCAAGCAGCTCCTTTGAAGCTGCAGAAGCTACTTTGCTGCCTTTTGAATTGACAGCCGTATACCTACGAATAGCTATTCGTAAGTATACGGCGAGCCATATTCGGCTGCCATATAATGGGCGCCTATGGGGATCGGCTGCAGCCTATTACGCATACAGACGA
Source organism: Heteronotia binoei (assembly GCF_032191835.1). Classification (NCBI taxonomy): domain Eukaryota; kingdom Metazoa; phylum Chordata; class Lepidosauria; order Squamata; family Gekkonidae; genus Heteronotia; species Heteronotia binoei. The sequence goes on along the minus strand of NC_083226.1, from coordinate 88,727,043 downwards.
ATCAGTGCTGATTCGGCTGTAAATACGGTTCGGCCGAACCGAATGCACATCCCTAGTTCAGACATGAGTCTGGTCTGGGGTCCGTGTACATGTTAAATAAACCGCTGTTTCTTCCTGATTTCGCCTGTGGCCTTGTTTCTGCCTGACCAGCAGCAGCTAAGGTTGCTGCTACATAAGCATCCTCAAGGTGCCTAGTGAGTTCCTATGCATATGCTGTTTGGGACTGCATGTCTCAAAAACATCCCTGATACACATCAGTCAATGGGAAAGATGCCCCAAGAGTGTTCACACTAAAGACATATGGGCCTGAGGTGTGTGTGTGTGTGGGGGGGGGGGGGTGGAGACAGGGGGGAAACACAGTTTTCCTGTTTTTTTCCAGATCTTCACATCTCTAGTTCACACAAATATCTGGGATTCAGATTTCCTCTGGAAGTTCTAGTTTATGACCTATCTGCCCTGCAGCAAAATAAATTGCCTCAAATGCTTTATAAATGCCAATGTAGCCAGAGTAAGCAGACAGTATCTACTGCACATGAGTTGTTTGGTGTGCAAGAAGTTAGAAGTATGAGAGACTGAAGTTTTTACTTTTGCAAGTTCAAGACTGAATCTTGATTGTAAACAGCTTTAGGTTCTTTTTAAAAATAGCAGTGGTGTGTGTTGAAAAATAAATAAATAAATGATTTGTCTTGCAGTACTCTACCTCTGCCGTTCTGCCATGTTTGTGGAGGACTTTCTAATGATCTATTTCTCTTGACAAATGGAGCTTGCAGAATTCAGGTTTACTGTGGGGGAATCAAATTTGGGAGAATGGTTTTGCTGCGGCATTATGTAGAACTTAAAAGCAAACTATTACTATTTTTGTACCATTTCCTGTCTCCTTTATAATGGGTTCACTCGGCATGAGAATGGTTCTTCCCACAGGGCACTCAGTGCATGACAGTAGGGGCAGGAACTGGGCACTCCAAATGCATATCATATTGGCTTCCATCCACATTATTATTAGCCCTCCTCCAAACTCTATTACAATCATTCATATTGTATGGATTTAGAGTATGTAACTGTGGTACAAGATATACATCAACTATAGCAGAAGTACAAGCAGCATTATCTTTATTTCTGCTGTTTATTTCTCAAATGGCAGAGACAAAAAGCCAAATACTTCACAGAAGATTTAGCAAAAACGTAGGCATCAAAAGTTCTGTAAGGAATAGGAGAACAATCCAGAGTTCAGCAGCTGTCTCAATCACATAAAAAAAAAAGATATCTGAGAAGTGTTATGTAGAGAATTCAAAACCTCATTTGGTGTCTGAACTGATATGCATAAAGGATTTCAAAGGCTTCAAATCATAAAAGGTGCTGCGTTTTGTACAGACATCATCTCACTGAAGAGGCAGCCCAGTTTGTATAACAAGCAAAATCTGATATTTTTTAAAGTGCAGATTTTAGTAGATTATTAGTAATTCATTATAATTAGTCAGCAGCAAGATCTGCTTGAGAAACAATTTGACAAAAGGCATGCTGGCAATAACTACACATGAAAATGAATGACCTCCTTTCCTTTGCTGACAGCTTCTGTTTCTCCTACCTCTCATTCTTTACCTGTCTCTCGCTGTCAGAGCTGGAAGAACTTTAATAGGCAGTTAGGACACCAGGAGGAATCCCAGGAGTGATAGACAGCATCTAGTGGGAGTGTGCCTTCTCATGCCTGGAAAGTGTAAGGCAACAATTAATGTGTGGAATCAATACAAACTTACAAAGAGCAATAATTCACATTGACTAAAAAAGAAGATTCCAGAATGAACATTATATTGCTTCAAAATGTACATGTGATTTTAGGGAGTAATTCCACACACTATCTGGGATTACATACTGAACACAAAGGATATTACTTCTGAATAAACATGCCTGGTAACCAGGGCTTCTTTTGTAGAAAAAGCCCAGCAGGAACTCATTTGCACATTAGGCATTACCATTGTTTTGCTCAGGGCTTTTTTGTAATGAAAGCCCAGCAGGAACTTATTTGCATATTACCCTGACATCAAGTCAGCCAGAACTGCATTCCTGTGCATTCCTGCTCAAAAAAAAGCCCTGCTGGTAGCTTGCGTTTACCAACACAACATTTAGGTAAGGAAGAAATCTCTGATAAAAGTTGGAGACTGTAAAACAAAGCTGCCAATGATAAAGTCTGTCATTTAAATGGATTCAGGTGGGTAGCTGTGTTGGTCTGAAGTGACAGAATAAAGTTTGAGTCCACTGGCACTTTTAAGACCAATTTAATTTGGGGTATAAACTTTCATGACTCATACTTTGTTCTGTTATTTAAATCAGTTATGCTTATTAAGTGTGAGGCTGAATAAGCTTTAAGAACATAAGAGAAGCCATGTTGGATCAGGCCAATGGTACATCCAGTCCAACACTCTGTGTCACACAGTGGTCAAAAAAACCAAGTGCCATCAGGAGGTCCACCAGTGGGGCTAGAAGCCCTTCCACTGTGCCCCCCCCCACAAGCACCAAGAATACAGAGCATCACTGCCCCAGGCAGAGAGTTCTAACAATACGCTGTGGCTAATAGTTACTGATGGACTTCTGCTCCATATCCTTATCCAGTCCCCTCTTGAAGCTGTCTATGCTTGTAGCTGCCACCACCTCCTGTGGCAGTGAATTCCATGTGTTAATCACTCTTTGGGTGAAGAAGTACTTCCTTTTATCAGTTCTAACACAACTGCCTAGCAATTTCATTGAATGTCCACGAGATCTCATATTGTGAGAAAGGGAGAAAAGTACTTATTTCTCTTGAAAGGCCCTTTCAAGAGAAGCTAAGGACAAAGAGAAATGTGGAGCCATGCTTGATCCCTAGAAATAAGCAGAGCAGTGCCAAATTGAAACTATCCCTTGGTGAGCTCCCTGAAGAAGGATTCTGTGAACATGGACGGAAGCCGCAGTTCAGTTGCAGCCACACCAGTTTGGGAACTGCAATCACACCTGCATTGGTGAATTGGACTTCAGGAAGTCCTACAAACGAAGAAAAACATTGTATATTATAAAATGGACTGTAAAATAATTCCATAGGCTGGCCTGGATGTGCCATACAAAAACATTTCTCCATTGTCTGACTGTCTGAATGTAATTTTTAAAGCACAGTGTAGCTTTATTGTGACGCAGGAAAACACAGGGCTTTATTTGAGCAGGAATGCACAGGAACACAGTTCTGGCTGGTTTGGCATGAGGAAGTGTGGCTTAATATGCAAATGAGTCTTTGCTGGACTTTTTCTACAAAAAACCCCTGTGTGAAACCAAGGTGATGTTAGGGTGCGTGGCCTAATATGCAAATGAGTTCCTGCTGGGCTTTTCCTACAAAAATAGCCCTGGGGAAACATGAATACTTGACAGTATGGACAGTATGGAAACTAAGGTTCTCACCATTCTGTTTTAACAAAATCTCTGCATTTTAGCATTGGCATTTTCATAACTGTAAAATATCTTGCAGAAAGTCAGTCTATTCAGGGTATGTTGTGTATTGCCTCTTTACGAGCTATCCCAGAAGGCTTCAATGCAAGTGGAAGGGATACAATTTCACTTGCCTGAGGCTGCTAGTAAGCTGCAGGATTGCTGGGTAGACAGAGACTGTTCAAGAACAGGTCCAGACAATCCTGGGCCTAATGGGCAAGAAACAGCTTTAGCTAACTATTGTTTTATCTCCTGCTAAAAGCAAGTTATCTGCCTTGAAGTTTCATTGTTAATTAATAAACCATTAGGTTGCAGGAAACTGGGTGTTTGTTGTTGCTCCGCAGCTATGCAATAGGGTATCTGTATATGCATTTCCCAGTCACATCACCAAAACTAGTTTCAAGAAAAACGAGGCAACAGCAGAGTCGGCACCCATTTCACCTTAACAAATGTAGATGTTTCGGGAAGCAACGATGCAAGACAGTTGTGAACACGTTCTCTGCACTGAAAACTCACCTTTTACACTACAGAATGTGCTCATAACTGTCTTGCATCGTTGCTTCCTGAAATATCAACATTTGTTTAGGCGAATGGGTGCCAACTCTGCCGTTGCCTCGTTTTTCTTGAAACTAGTTTTGACCTGGACATTTCTCAAGAGGCATATCAAATGAAAGGTTGTAGAAGTTTTCCTTTGTATTTTCAGACCCCACTCCCTGTCCCTTTGAAAGCCACAAGGTGCCACCAATTTGCATGGGAATTGACAGAACTTGAAATTTTTCATTGCTTGCCTCAATTTACATTTGCATGGTGATGATTTCTAAGCAATTGTATACATCCCTGTACTAAGCAATTATATTTTGGCTGTCCTGATCACAGCTCATCTCACAAAGTTTAATTTTTGCTCATAATAATCCACATCATAGAGTAATAAGGAAACTGTGAACATTGGAAAGATCTGCAGAATGTACCAATCAGGCTTCAGAATAAAATGCAATGTCTCAGAACCATATATCTGCAGTTCCTGTAACTGACATCAGCAGTCTCTGTATGAGCTGCAATACAGAAGTTTAACTCTGCAAAATGAGCGCAGCAAATCCACAAATGTAAAAAGGAAATAATTAAAGCGGAACAGTGGCAGGCGATTTGAATACTCAATAACTCTGGATCAAAACTGAATGCAAAAACACCCTTTATTTCTAAGTGAAATAGCATTGAAGGGAGAAAGTGAATGAGATAAACTATTTTTTCCAGGATCACTTATTTTTAAAGGCACAAGCACAGTGACCATTGTTGACTGGAAAGGAGAGGTGTCAGATGTTGTCCCCAAAGATTTATGTGAAGAAAACTTTACAAGGAATGTCAGCATTGTGGGGTAAAGGATGTTGTTCCATCTGGAGCCTTGTGGCGAAAAGTCAACACTTGCCACTTTTTCTTGGTAAAATATTTGCTAGAATGTGTAAATAAAGAATAGAAAGTTTTTGCTTCAGATCAATGTGCTAAAACATCTGTGGTTTTGTTTACATTAGAATATAGTGGAGACCTGTCTTTAAAGAAACTTTTTAAAATATAAAACATAAAGAACCTCAGGAAAGTATAATGTTTGCCCAAGCAAGATAATTCCATCAGCATGTGTGGATAATTCTTGACTATAGATGTGGAGAAGACTTCTAGATGAATATCTAAGGTACTCCACAACAAATTGATGTTCAAAATAGCTGAAATAAACCATCAATACTTTTTAGACTACTTTAGTTATGTTTGCCAACCTCCAGGTGGGGCCTGTATATTCTAGGGATTCAGATGACAGAGATCGGTACCCTTGGATAAAATGGCTGTTGGAGAATGGCATTATACCCCATTAAGGTTCCTCCCCTCCCCAGCTTCACCACCAAATCTACAGGAATCCCCCAAACCTGAGCTGGCAACCCTATGAAGAATGGCCTTTCAGGTATGTTAAAACTACAGTTTTTAATTAAGCATTTAAATGTGGAAGTAGTTTCAGAGGGCAGTCATGTTGATCTGCAAAGAACAGCTAGATTCCAGTCCAATAGTATCTTAGAGACCAACAAGATTATTTGCAAATAAGATTTCAAGAGTCGATGTTCCCTTCATCAGATACAAGTCAGAATAAATATCCTTTAGTCCTCACATCCCAATTAGAAGGTGGGAGGGGGTGTTGCAATGCACATTATAATCAGTTTGATTCAAGCAGAGGAGAAATACTTAGGGGCCAAAAATTAGCATATCTAGTGAGATTAGAATCCTGTGTCCCTGTTTGGGGGGGGGGGGCATTGTTCTGAAATTGTGAATGAACTCAAATTCAATGGTTGTGAGCTTTGCCCCAAGCATGTCCCCTCTACTCTAGTCAAGTTGATTACAATGCACATGTACCTCTACATCCTGAGTTCCTCCCCTGCAAAATCACCCCCAACCTTCTCACTTGGATATAAGGACTCAGAGATCTCCATTCCAATTTGTATCTGCCAAAGGGAGCATTCAGTATTGAAAGCTTATGCCCTAAAAATCTTGTTGGTATTGGTACTGGACTCAAATAGGTGCTGAAACAAGCATTCTGAAAAGCCATGTGAAATATTCTGACTATGGCTACCCTCCCTTCCCTCCCTCCCTTCCTTCTGGATGAGAAAAGAAGAGTAACATCATTATTATAAATAAAAGGACAAAAGAAAACCATAAAAATAAATATTGAAGCTGTGCTGAGCTCTAGACAACACACATAAAAATAGTTATAGACTAAATTGCTCTATGAGACAAAATTAAGAATATCTATTGGCTGCTTTTATCCATTCTCTACAGTAGTAAAGCATCTGCTTTTGTGTTCAGAAGGTCTCAGACTAAATCTCCGGCATCTTCAAGTAAAAGGACTGAGTAGCAGGTGATGTGAAAGACCTCTACTTAAGGCTCTGGAAAATTGCTACCAGTCAGAGTAGACAGAGTCCTGACCTTGGTATACAAGTGGTCAGACTCAATACTGCTCACAAGTTAGAGTGAAGACACGTACAATCCGTATACAATGTGCATTAGTTGTAGATATGTATTTTGAGTAAGTCTCATGGTACACTCAGGACACATATAATTGAATGTGTGATTTAAGCTCCATATTTATCTAGATACCAGTCCCTGGTTTCATTTGTGAAGTGAATACATGTTGACAATTTCTTACAAACAAATGTACTTGCTGAATGCATGGGTGTTCTAAAAAGCAGCTTCATGTATTCAGTAATTATGTATTGATAACCAGAGAATGGTTGGAACCAAATGATACAATGAAACTGCTAAAGCAATTGTCTCCTGAGCAGAGTTTGGATAAGAAACTGCCCAGGAGATATATAAAAGTTACTCTGAGTTCCTTGGATAAAACAACAACAGGTATAATGACTGTACAAAAATTGTAGTGCACTGTAATATACAAAAAATGTTTTTGTATTCTTGCAGCTATTGCTGCTTTATAGCCGCCGTGAGCCCTAGGAGACTAAAAAAAAAAAAATGAATAAATGTTAAAATATTACAGTTTTTGATAATTTAGAGAGGTGTAGAGAATTAATTTAAACCATTCCAGTAAAACTTGCATTAATATCCTTCCAGTAGGCTATGCTCCAAATGTTCTAAATTAAAAGAGAACACGTTTCCCTTCCAGACCTGGTGACTAACGGAAAAAGTCACCCCCAAACAGATGTATATCACACTACACTTTAGCACTATCCTAACAAATCTCACAACACTCTGACATTATCTGTGCGGCCTCAGTTAATTTTCCTGTAACAGAAAAACTCCTAGCCTGGAGCAATTCTTTCATATCACATGTTAGAGAAAGCAGGCAAACAGAGCATGCAAAAATATAACCATTGTCTCTGTAGAAAATCAAATTCAATCCAAACTTTGTTTTTTCTCATTTATGAAAAAGTCAAGCTAGTTCATCTAATTAACTCATAAGGATTATAAGAGGAACTTTGGCCCTTGATATTTGACATATGTTCTGTGACTTTAGGGTGGACACATTCTGATCCACAGAATACTGTGGGTTTCCTCTGATCTTTTTTCAAATCTGCTTTGCTGCGATGTTTTAGGTAATATAGCAATATAGCGTGGATGGCTATGGTGTGGGTGGGAAAGTTCACATTTTTCACCAACATGGAAGCCATCTTCCTTGAAATTGACCAAGGGTTTCTGACCTCTGGGTGGAACCTGGAGTTCTTTTGGAATTACAAGTAGTTTTCAGACCACACAGATTATTGCCCCCCCATTCGGAATAAAGAGACATACAACAAGTTGGTACGAAGGGCCACTTTATTAAATAATGGCAATGGGGGAAAAAACATGGGGCCAGGATGAGCCAGGGGTCAACACCAAGACCACCTCCCCAACCTGAAACAGGGCGAGCCACAGGCCCCGGGATTGAGCCGACCCAACGGCTCAAAACCGGCCGGCCAGGCACAGATCCAGTCCGCCTGAGCTCCACCCTCCCCGTGCCGTACAGCCTGGGCTGTGGACCACTCCCTAATGACTGGATCACCAGGCTTCCCTGGAGCCAACCTTGCGCCGTACAGCATAGGTTCCCCAGGTAGGCCCTGCACCCCCAAAGGTGCGTTGCCATGTGCGCTCACCGAAATGCCCCAAATAGAACATGTCCCCAAGGGTAAACCTGCCAGTGACCTATGAATAGCACCGCCAAAACCAATTGCCAGCACACCTCCAGCAGTGTAAGGTAGGCAAAAACACTCCCAAACCGGCCAATCGCTTGGAAGCGAAAAATTCCTACCTGGCCCCGCAATGGCGACCAGCCTGTGCCTACACTGCGTGAAGGGCGGGCGGGCGGGCCGACAAACACCTGCTTTTAGAACTGCGCCACAAGGGGACGGGCCAGCCTATATAAGGGTGCCCGCCCCCGAGCAGCAGGGTAAAACCATTGTCTCCCATCCTGCAGGGGAGGCAATGGACGGCCCCCAGCCTAAGGCGGCCGATGGGCCGCTCGGCTGGGAAGTGCCGAAGTTCCCCTAAAGAATATACGCCAGAGGGCAGGTTCTATGGCAACACCCCCCCCCCCGAGCTCCCTCCCCTCTCTAAATTCTACCTTCCCCATGCTCTGCTCCTAAAGCTTCAGGAATTTCTCAAAGCAGTGTTGGCAACCATAACCTGTTCAATTTCTCACCTGCCATTGGAGGGGCTTTTTTAAAAAGTTGAATATTGAAACAATTTTGTAACAATGTGTCTATCAGATTTTATAAATTTCCAGTTTATAAATTTAAAATAAGTGTCTAGCTCCTTTTATTCCAGAGAAAAATTGTTTCAAGAGAAAAGGTATATCTCTGCAATGAAAGGTGCTAGGTACTAAAAAGAAAAGAAAGGAATCTGAGAATTCAGAGAATATACGTTATAACATTCTATCAAGGTATATATGTATGTATATATATATGTATGTCTGTAGAAGTTCAAAAGTCTAGAAAACCAAAGGACAAAAGCATATATGATAGTGGTTTAGAAAATTATAGATGGCATGGTTGAAGTGGATAGGGATAAATATTTCTAGAATGCAGGGTCACTGTATTAAACTCAGTAGTAGCATACTCAGGACAGGCAAAAGAAAGCACATAATTATTTTCTCAGATCTACCCCTACAAGATAGGCTCATAGCTATTAGCTTACACTTTACCATAAAAATTAATGAGGAACATAGCCTCTCAACAGCTGTCATACATGACGACTAAACTGAACCTCCATGCTCAGATGCAATGTTACTATGAATACTAGTTGCTGGGGCAGCGGGAGAAGGCTGTAGATCTTGCATGTGGCCTTCCCTGAGGTATCTGGTTGGCTGCTGTTGGAGAAATGCTGGATTTAGGCTCTTTCAGAAAAGCTTTTCTATGCTACTATGTTCTTATGTGTGTAATGTGTATGTGATGAACATTCAAAGTCAGTCCTAGAGAAAAAAGGAAGTTTACAAGATAATCTCTGCATTGTTAATGCTTTCAGTTCAGGCTTGTTTGGGTTGCGTTTTGGAAGTGTTCATGATGGGTTGGCAATCACCATCATATTTTCCAACTCTGTGCCCTCATGTCCATGAAATTACAGAAATTATGTCATCCAGCGGCAAGGATCATTTGTCATATGGTTGGCCATTGGAAAATACATTTATCATAGATTGCAGGAGATAATTACACTTGTAAAAACTGTTTTATATGCACCAGCCTTTGAGTATTTCTTTCTCCATAGCACACCCAGCAAAAATTCACAGAAAGGAAAAAAAGATGACTAGAAATTGGGGGGAAATTGTTCGTTTGATATTATAACCAAGCTCCATGAAGAAGACAACCCAGACAGAAAGCCTTGTTTTGTTTTTAAAAATCAGAATCCAAATAAACTGTAGTTCTTGTGTCTCATTTAAAAGTATAAAATTCTGACTTGACATGATACCAAAACATAGCTGTTGAAAAATGGATGCAGTTCTCAAAAACCACTTTAAAAATGTCTTTTTGGGTATATCTTTAACATTTGGACTTTAGAACTCAGAGACATTAGAATCAGAACTTTTTGTTGGACATATCTCATGAAGAATTAGCTTGATATTCACCTTAAGATGCATGAAAAACTTTCATTGCTAAAAGGACAATACTATAAAACTTTTGTTAGGGAATTCTGTTTGAAATTCTATTTCTTTATCTCAAACTGTGGGATGGATCACTGGATCAAAAAATCATTGAGAGGCACTTAACATGAAAAAGCAAAAACATATTTATTTTTACAGGGGAAGGGTACTGGGAGGTGAAAATAACAAACACTACAGAACTACATGCTTACACTAGAAGATCATGTGCTTAATGGAGGCTACTTCCTCCTTCTTCTTGACCTCTCTGCCCGAACAAAGGAAGTCACCTGACTAACTGACCAGACAGACAAAACAGGTTTTCCTGCTTCTAGACCTTGATTGACAGCAGTCAGTATCTTCTTCCCAGGTCATGCAGACAATACAGAATCAGGCACAGTGTTAACCTTATAATGACTGGAACTTTAGAACATTGCAAAGGACATACAGATATACATATTTCCAACACCACTTCTCAATGCCTAATGTGCAAGTCATTATACATTCAATAGTCATTACTCATTATTCACTGTAACATTCATATCAACTAGATTCATCATTTCACGTAAACATTCAAATCTAGCACAAGGTAATGGCTTTGTAAGTACATCAGCTACCATAGCTTCTGTACAACAATATTGTATCTTAATCAGCCTCTTCTGGTGTAGATCTTTCACTAGCTCACATTTAATACCAATAGATCTACTTCTGGCTGTTCTACTTTCCCCTTTACATATAGCAATACAAGCTTGATTATCTTCAAACATTACAATAGGTACAGGTTCTTTTATCTTGAAGTCTTTCAGCAGATGAAAAATCCATTCAAGTTCACTGCAGGCACTGGCTGCTGACACACTCAAATTCTGCTGTAGATTGTGCCACTATAGTCTGTTTTCTGCTAGTCCATTTCCGTAGAAGAACAAGTATCTGCTGGTTGATCTGTAATTGCACGATTCTTCTGCATAGTTGGCATCCATGTATCCAACTAGTCTGGGATTCTCAGAAGGTTCAATGATCAGTCTTAAGTCCAGAGTTCCTTTTAAGTATCTGGCAAGTTTCTTTGCTGCATTCCAATCATGGTGATTAGGCAAACTTACTTTTCTGCTCAATATTCCAACAGCAGCTGTAATATCAGGTCTGGTAGTTTTACTCAGGTACAGGAATTTTCCTATAGCTTCTTTGTACTCTCCAATGTCTTTGAGTGGTTGACCACCCTGAGCTCTCAGGTATGCAGGTTCAAGAGGTATCTTAGATTCTTTACAGTCTCTCATGCCAAGAGATTCTATAAAGTCCATAATCTTTCGTCTTTGACACAGTTGAGAGGTTCCATCCTCGAGTCTCTCAATCTGTATTCCTAGATAGTGTTTAATATCTCCAAGTCTTTTGAATTCAACCTCTTTGTTCAGCTTTTCAACAATGTCCTTAATGTCCTCTTTGTTCTTGCAGCTCACAACCAAATCGTCAATGTAAACTAGAATATATTGATATTTTCCATCTTTAAGTCTAGTGTACATGCAGGATTCAGCTTTCCCTTGCTTAAATCCTTGTTGTTGTAGTAGTCCAGTTATTTTGTCATACAAACCTTTTGCGGCTTGTTTCAAACCATACAGTTCTTTGTTGAGTTTGAAAACACAGTTATCTTTGCCAGGGACTTGAAAACCTTCAGGTATTTCCATATAGATTTCCTCTGATAGCTCACCATTAAGAAATGCTGTCTCAATGTCTAGGTGCTCTTCAAGCATATTTCTAGATGATGCCACACTCAGTAGCGTTTTATGTGTAGCACTATTGATAACTGGTGCAAATGTCTCTGAATAATCAGTTCCAAATTCTTGTGCATAGCCCTTGGCTACTAGGCTTGCTTTGTACAAGTCTATAGTTCCATCATCTTTGTACTTTAGTTTGTAGATCCATTTGCCTCCAACAGGCTTTCTTCCTGCAGGTAGCTTTGTAAGAGTCCATACATCTTTTTCATAAATGGATAGCATCTCTTGTTGCATTGCTTGAATCCATTTCTCCTTTTCTTTATTAGGTAAATCACACACTTGTTTCCAGCTCTTGGGTTCCTCTTTAGGTTTCACAGTCTCTATAGATCTCACAGTATCCATATTTCTGTGGTGGTTGCCCTTTTGTGCTCCTTTCTGATCATCTTAAAAAGAGTGGAGGTTCTGTCACTCCCTGTGGTGCGGTCCCCATTTCCCCTTCTGGTTCAGTAGAGTCTTCAGAAGGTAGACCTGCTGGTTCACCAGTGGTCACTACAGGCAACCAAGTTGCGCCTTGCTAGAGGCTGAGCACATTTCAGAGCTCTGAGAGAGAGCAGATAAGAAGTGCTACAAGGATGAGGTTTGGCTTTTTAAGCAGCTAGGGAAGTTGCTGAGAATTTCTGAGTTTGTGTGACTGTGTGATTGCTGAAAATTCCGAGTTTGTGGTTGCTGGGGAACTGCTGTTTGTTTGGTTTGAGTGTGCTGAAGGTGATTGTTGCTGATTGATTAGGAGTGACTATTTTCCTCACCCTCTTTGCATTATTAAGCTGCACCTTGCCAAAGGCGCGAGCCTTTGGTGCGAGCCGAAGGGCGAGAGCTAAATGGCTCTTGGCCTGTGGCTCTTAACCTGGGGGCTTTGTAAGGACCAGGAACCCAGATCCCTATTTTCCTTGTGTTCCCAATAAGGTAAGTAGACCCTCCAGAAGGAGAGCCACATAAACAAACAGGATTTAAAGGGGGACTATATATTTTTGAAAAAAGCAATCATGAAGGTAGAATGCCAGCAGGGGGTGTGTGGGCTTTCCAGTGTTTTGCACTGAGTGTCACATGTATGACTATCTGTCCACAGGACAGAAGTCTTGGATGTGTGCTTGATGCAAGGAGCTCCTGGTCCTCTGGGAACAAGTTCGTACCCTTGAGGCCGAGGTGACTGACCTGGAGAAGCAGAGACAGTCAGTTAGGCACTTGGAGAAGATTCTCAGAGACATATTAGATGAGCCCCTCTCTGAACGTGGCAGCCCCATTGCTGCCAGGGAGCATGAGGGTCGAGAGGGAACAGGGCACTGGGCTGAGAATAAGGGGAATGTGCCCTCAGTAGGGACCTCATCTTCAGTTGGTGAGTGGGTATCCTTTCGCACCAAGGAACCATCCCTGGGCAGGGAGATGGGGGGGAGGGTCTTGGTAGCCGGTGATTCAATCCTTAGGCAAGTAGACAGCTGGGTGGCAAAACCGCGTACTGACCATATGATAACTTGCCTGCCTGGTGTGAAGGTAACGGACATTACGCATGTTGTAGATAGGCTGATAGACAGTGCTGGGGAGGAGCCAGGGGTCATGGTGCATGTTGGCACCAACGATGTGGGAAAATGCAGTTTTGAGGTCCTGGAGGAAAAATTTAGGCTGCTAGGCAGGAGACTTAAGACCAGGACCTCCAAGGTAGCCTTCTCAGAAGTGCTAATTGTTCCACGTGCAGGGCTGGAGAGACAGGCACAAAGCAGAAGTCTCAATGGCTGTTTTCGCACTAGCGTTTACTCCGGCGTAGCACCCCATTTACCTCCGGATCTTTTCCTGGTTTTCGCACCTGTTGCTCTGGCGCTGCGTCTTGCTCCGGTGCTGCAGGAGTTTCACGCCGGAGTATCTAGATCCACCTCCTTCCGGAGTTTTTGAAAACCTCCGGATCCACACCGGATCCACTCCTCGGAGTTTGCTGTGGGAAATCCATCCACGCCGGATCGACTGCTTTGTGGGCGTCACCCTCTCCATTTCCGTCCTCCCACCCCATCCACCCCCTTGGCCAATCATCAGCCGTTCGCGGCGCTTCCCAAAAGTGCCTGCACGGCCATTTTTTTTTAAAAAAACTTCATCTTTCTTGCGTAATAGCGATATTTCGAAATTAACAAATAGAAAAAAAAACCCTCCTGAAGCGGCGGGTATGTGAGATTGCTTTTCCGCTGTTGCATTATTTCGCAACTTCGAAATTGCATTATACATTATACATTGTTGGGGGGGGGGGGAAATCTAGTGCTGGCGTGGGCCAAAGCGTTCATGTGTGTGTGTTTTAAAAAGGCAATGCCTCCCTCAGCTGTGCCACCAGCATTTCTGGACCTGCACAAAATCGCCATGTATAAAATGGGAAGTTGGAGTCCTGCATTCTCCTCCCTGGCTACATTCCGCTCGGTTAGAAAACAGACGCGAGCTCGCTCTTCACACGTGCCACAGAAGGGGAAGGAGAGAATGGGGCGGGGGGGGAGCTCTGGCAGCAGGAGTCAGTCAGGTCCCGTTGCAGCTGCAAGCGCCAGCCGGGGAGGGGGAAGAGCGCGGAGGAAATGCCAGCTTCGCCACCCGAGAGGGATCGAGGCTGGGAAGGGAAGAAGCTGTCACACACACACACACACAAAAAAACCCCCCTCGATTTCTCTCTCTTCGTTATTGCGATATTTCGCAACTCCGGAAAATAGACGCGAGGTCGCTCTTCACACACGCCACAGAAGGGGAAGGAGAGAATGGGGCGGGGGGGGGGCTCTGGCAGCAGGAGTCAGTCAGGTCCCCGTTGCGGCTGCAAGCGCCAGCCGGGGAGGGGGAAGAGCGCGGAGGAAATCCCAGCTTCACCACCCGGGAGGGAGCGAGGCTGGGAAAGGAAGAAGCTGCCACATACACACACACACACACACACACACGCAACTCTGGAATTTGTGTTGGGGGGGGGGAAATCTAGTGCTGGGATTCTCCACTGTGAATGCTTCTGTTAATACATAAAGGGCTGTGGAGGATACTACAGCTGCAGCCACTCCATAAGCAGAAGCGGCACACGTGATGCGGTTTACGTTGTTACGTTGTTACGTTGTTACGCAATTAGACTTGCGCTTAAAAAAAAATGATTGACAGGGCATCGAACTCAAGTCGATGCTAGTGCAAAAACGATTTGAGCCGGGGCTTCATGGAAAGCGACTCCACTAAAGAGGCAATGTGCGAAAACGAGGAAAATGATCCGGACATAATTGCGCCGAGGAATAAGGGGAGCAAACGCTAAGTGCGAAAACGACCAATGTGTGGATGAGATGATGGTAGGGTGGCCAGACCGTCCCGGTCTCCCGGGACTTTCCCGGTTCTGGCCCCCAATTCCCGGCTCCTGGGCTGGGTATACCGGGACCATTAGAGGTCCCGGTTTAGCTAGCCAGAGAGCCGGGGGCCGCGCGCACGGGCGGGGAAGGCGGCGAGTGAGGGAGGGAGCGACCCTGCGCATGCGCAGATCGCCCTGCGCACGCGCAGGGACGCTCCCTCCCTTACTCGCTGCCTTCCCCGCCCGCGCACGGGGCCCGGCGGTGGCGGCGGAGGCCCGGGAGGGCGTCGGAAAGGCCCGCGCTGGTCTTTTGAGGGGTTATAGAGTGTTTCGAGCCCGTCCCTGTGGCATCAGTCCCATCATTGTGGGGCCCAGGGGGCCGGCGCAGCGGCATGCTGAAGCAGCCTGTCGGTCACTTCCGGGTTCCTGTCCTGCATCTCGACCGGTGTTATTAGTGACAGGCTGCTTCGGCGGGCCGCTGCGCCGGCCCCCTGGGCCCCACAACGATGGGACCGATGCCACAGGGACGGGCTCGAAACACTCTATAACCCCTCAAAAGAACAGCAGTCTAGCTCGCTTCCCCCGAGCCCTGCCGCCATAAGCCTCAAGGGGGCTCATTTTGCGGCATCTCCCGGCGGGAGGGTGGCACCCGCACGGGACACATATCAAATGAAAGAGGGGGCGCAGGGCTATCAGAAACAGTTAGCGGAGGGAGTCGGGAGACCACCCCACTGGGGGATCCACACCCCGAAAGTGATGAAGGTGGCGCAGATGGAGCCAACAGAGCCAACAGGACAAAATAAATAGGCTGCATTATGCAGCACAGTTGAGAAAGTGCCTTATCCCATATACTGATGAAGTATATACAGGATTTGAGAACAAAATTGTTTCCGGCGGTGATATTTGGGGGATTTTTGGGGACGTCACAGGAAGTGCTCTGAAGTCACTTCCTGTTTCCGGCAGTGGCATTTGGGGGAAATGATGTCATTTGGGGGAAATGATGTCACAGGAAGTGATGTCACTTCCCGTTTCCGGCAGGTGACGCGGGGGAAATGATGTCACAGGAAGTGATGCCACTTCCTGTTTCCGGTGGTGGCATGACGTCACCGGAAGTGACGTCACCGGAAGTGACGTCACTTCCTGTTTCCTGCTTCCCTACCTCCCCCCCCAGTGTCCCTGGCTGGCCTTCAGACATTATGGTCACCCTAGATGATGGTGTAGGGAGGAAGGGTTTAAGTTTGTTAGGAACTGGGATGCTTTCTAGAACAAGCGGGAGCTGTATAAAAGAGATGGTCTCCACTTGTCCCCAGATGGAACCAAGCTGCTGGTGCTTAAAATTAAAAAGGTGCAGAGCAGTTTTTAAACTAAATCTTGGGGGAAAGCCGACAGAAGATGAAATGTCTCTGGTTCGGGAGAACTCATCTCAAAGAGATGAAGGGTTAGCAGTTACTTTTCTACCGGGTAATGGATCAGAGTTGTCCACTGAGATGGTGACAAACAGTATGGGCTGCCTGCCAAAGTCTCAAGGCAGCAGGAGGAAGGTTGCGGGCCTAGCTTGCCTGGGAAATTATAGACATTTGTATACAAGCAGTAGAAGTGTTCGAAGTTAAATTTGTGAATTGGAATGTTTAGTGTAGGGGGGAAACAGACATTGTGGGAATATCAGAAACTTGGTGGAATGAGGAGAATTAGTGGGACGCGGTGATTCCTGGATATAAGTTATATCGGAAGGATAGGGAGGGAAGGGTTGGAGGTGGGGTGGCTCTGTATGTCAGAGAGGGTATACAGTCCAGTAAGACTGAGGTCAAAGAATTAGACTCCCTTCTAGAAATGCTTTGGGTCGAAATAGAGGGCCCAAAAGGAAATTTAACTATGGGAGTTTGTTATCACCCACCAAATCAAAAGATAGAGGACAATTATAATATGATGGAAGGATTAAAGATAGCAGCTAAACGTAAAAACTGTTGTAATAGGTGATTTTAATTACCCACAGATTGATTGGGTCAATATATGTTCAGGTCGAGAGAAAGAGATTGAGTTTCTAGATGCTCTCAATGACTGTGCTATGGAGCAGATTGTGACAGAACATACCAGGGGTAGGGCGATCCTGGATTTGGTCCTAAGTAATACCCAAGACTTGGTGAGAGATGTAAAAGAGATCACACCGCTTGGGAGCAGTGACCATAACATTATTGATTTCACCATTTGTATTAATAGGGAGTTGCCCCAAAAGACCAGCACAAACACATTTAAATTTAATAGGGGTAAATTCTCTGATATGAGGAGGCATGTGAAGAGGAAACCGAAAGGAAAGGTAAATACAGTAAAAATCCTTGGGGAGTCTTGGAGGCTATTTAAAACTATAATCATAGAAGCTCAGATAAAATATATACCACAAGTTAGGAAAGGCACAAACAGGTATAAGATAAGGCCTGCATGGTTAACAAACAATGTAATGGAAGCTGTAAAAGGTAAGAAGGACTCCTTTAAGTGGTGGAAAGCTAGTCCAAGTGAGATTAATAAAAGGGAACACAGGCTGTGGCAAATCAAATGCAAGACTGATCAGGCAGGCAAAAAGGGACTATGAGAAGCATATTGCAAAAAACATAAAGACCAACAATAAAAATTTATTCAAATATATTAGAAGCAGGAAACCAGCCAGGGAGGCAGTGAGGCCCTTGGATGACCAAGGGGTCAAAGGATTACTGGAGGATAGGGAAATGGCTGAGAAGCTGAATGCATTTTTTGCCTCCGTCTTCACTGTGGAAGACAAGAAGTGTTTGCCCATTCCAGAACCACTAATTTTGGAAGGGGTGTTGAAAGACCTGAATCAGATTGAGGTGACAAGAGAGGAGGTCCTACAACTGATTGACGAATTAAAAACTAATAAGTCACCAGGTCCGGATGGCATACATCCAAGAGTTCTGAAAGAATTCAAAGGTGAACTTATGGATCTCCTGACAAAAAACTGTAATCTTTCATTGAAATCTGCCTCCGTTCCTGAGGACTGGAAGGTAGCAAATGTCACCCCCATCTTTAAAAAGGGTTCCAGAGGAGATCCAGGAAATTACAGGCCAGTCAGTCTGACTTCAATACCAGGAAAGTTGGTAGAAACCATTATCAAGGACAGAACGAGTAGGAACATTGATGAACACGAGTTATTGAGGAAGACTTAGCATGGATTCTGTAAGGGAAGATCTTGCCTCACTAACCTGTTACAGTTCTTTGAGGGGGTGAACAAGCATGTGGACAAAGAGGTCCCAATAGATGTTGTTTACCTTAACTTCCAGAACGCTTTTGATAAAGTTCCTCATCAAAGGCTCCTTAGTAAGCTCGAGAGTCATGGAATAAAAGGACAGGTCCTCTTGTGGATCAAAAATTGGCTAATTAATAGGAAGCAGAGAGTGAGTATAAATGGGCAGTCTTCGCAGTGGAGGACGGTAAGCAGTGGGGTGCTGCAGGGCTCAGTACTGGGTCCCATGCTCTTTAACTTGTTCATTAATGATCTGGAGTTGGGAGTAAGCAGTGAAGTGGCCAAGTTTGCAGATGACACTAAATTGTTCAGGGTGGTGAGAACCAGAGAGGATTGTGAGGCACTCCAAAGGGAACTGTTGAGGCTGGTTGAGTGGGCGTCAATGTGGCAGATGAAGTTCAATTTGATCAAGTGCAAAGTAATGCACATTGGTGTCAAGAATCCCAGCTACAAATACAAGTTGATGGGTTGTGAACTGGCAGAGACTGATCAAGAGAGAGATCTTGGGGTCGTGGTAGATAACTCACTGAAAATGTCAAGATAGTGTGCGATTGTAATAAAAAAGGCCAACGCCATGCTGGGAATTATTAGGAAGGGAATTATTAGTATCATAATACCCCTGTATAAATCGATGGTGCGGTCTCATTTGGAATACTCTGTACAATTCTGGTCACCGCACCTCAAAATAATATTATAGCATTGGGAAAAGTCCAGAGAAGGGCAACTAGAATGATTAAAGGTTTGGAACACTTTCCCTATGAAGAAAGGTTAAAACACTTGGGGCTCTTTACCTTGGAGATAGAGGTTTACAAGATTATGCATCGGATGGAGAAAGTAGAGAAAGAAGTACTTTTCTCCCTTCCTCACAATAGAAGAACTCGTGGGCATTCAATGAAATTGCTGAGCAGTCAGCTTAAAAGGGATAAAAGGAAGTACTTCTTCACCCAAAGGGTGATTAACATGTGGAATTCACTGCCACAGGAGGTGGTGGCGGCTACAAGCATAGCCAGCTTTAAGAGGGGATTAGATAAAAATATGGAGCAGAGGTCCATCAGTGGCTATTAGCCACAGTATATATATGTGTCTGTGTGTGTATATGTATGTATATGTGTGTGTGTATGTGTGTGTGTGTGTGTGTGGCCACTGTGTGTGTGGCCACTGTGTGACACAGAGTGTTGGACTGGATGGGCCATTGGCCTGATCCATCATGGCTTCTCTTATGTTCTTATTAGATATATTTAACCACATTTTAACTTCTGGCTCCATACCTCAAATGTGGAACATGGCTAAGTCTTATCATCCAATCTCTCTTTTAAATGTTGATTATAAACTTTTTACACTATTTTAACCCAAAGATTAAACTGGATTATTGGTCTCTATTCCACCCCCACCCCCCCACCCCCCACAACCAGACTGGATTTATTCCTGGTCATGATTTAACAAATAACATATGGAAGACTTTATATGTAATACACTTTTGTAGGAGTAACTCTGTTCAAAACGCTTTCTTTCTTTAGACATCAAAAAGGCTTTTGACATGGTTGAGCCTACATATCTACAAATTTTGATGCAACATAAACTTTGGGCCTATATTTTGACAAATAATTGCTTCTTTATATTCAGCTCCATCTGTTCTCTGGAAAATTAATAATACTACCTCTTCAACTATTCCTTTATCTAAAGGCACCTGCCAAGGGTATCTCCTTTTACCCTTACTTTTTGCTTTTGCTGTCTAACCCTTAGTGATTTTGATCAGAGATGAATCTTTGAACACTGGCATTATCATAAATAATGAACCAATAAAGATAAATCTGTTCACAGATTATATAGCTTCATACCTTTCTAATATTCCAGTCTCTCTTCTGGTAATTCATTCTCACTTATCTACTTTTGCTGCTATTTTAGGACTTCAAATCAAATCAAATCAAAAAACCTTTAATGGCATAATAGTATTAAAAGATACATTACAACATACACTTCCAGTGATTAAAATCCATCCCAAAAAAGTACAGTTCATATAAAAAGCCTATGTCTAAGAACAACTGCTTTTGCTAAAAATTTAGTTACCATATTAGTGGTTTCTATGCAAATATTATTAAGCCAATATTGAACTGTGGTGTATTGGTTTCTAAATAGGTCTATGAGTAGAAGTTTATTGTGAGACTCTGTCGGTGTTTTCGCACTGACCTTAATCAGCAGCGACGCCCCTCTTCACTGCGCAGGATCGGCGCGGATTTTGCACTAATTGCCGTGGAGCACCCGGAAGAACCGGAAAGTCCCGCGGCTTTTGCGGCGCAAACGGAAACCGCCAAAAACCAGAACCATCTGCTCTGCTATCAATTTTGTTAGGGAATTCTGTTTGAAATTCTATTTATCTCAAACAGTGCGATGGATCAGTGGATCAAATAATCATTTAGAGGCAATACGAGGCAGACATCAGGACTGTTAAGGCTATGGTGTACTGCACATTTAATCTGAAATAATAGAGTCCCAGGTTCACATGTTTGATTATAGGATGGAGGTCAACCTATTCCCTAGTGCCTCTGCCTATCTCTGTGAAGGCTCTGGTGATGCTCCCAGGATTCCTTTATTTGGCGCCTGTAGCAACTGCAGCATTACTACTGGGATGGGCATTTAGGTATATGGTTCCAAAAGAAGTTCTGCATGCTTTACTGGTACAGAATGCTACCTCCCTGACTGACAGGAAAATCTGGTCCCTTTTGTCCTTCAAGGCACCAGCCGTCTAGCTTCCTGGCTCCCTCTCCTTTTGTCCTTATGTTCTGCCCTTTTATATTCCTCTTGACATGTCCATTCCCTGGCTCGCTAGGCTATGTATGAATACGCCTTTACTCCCAAAGAGGTCTTTATTCCTGAGGTAGCCTTTATCCACAAGGAGGTTGTACTTGAACCTTTCCGCCCTGGGTGCCCTTGCTGCACAGTCTTACCTTTCCTTCCTCCTAGCAACTAGTCATTCTGTCTTGGGGCTGTTCCTGGGTTCCCCCTCTGCACCCTTATAGCAGGTAATCCCAGAGGAAAATTGGGAACAGGGCTTGGAGTACCAGTGGTGTGCTGAGGAAAAAAGTAAAAACAGGAAGTGATGTCAACTAGGCACTCTAGAACTTACATACTTTGGTTTAACCATAGAGTGTGCATGCTCCATTTTCATTCCCCTTTTTCTCTTTACAGCAGGAGGCCCACCATCCCTAATACTGCCAGATGTAGTATGTATATTAGGCTGAGTGTTTGTGACTGGCCAGCCCAAGGTCATCCAGTAGGCTTCCATGGTAGAGTAGGAATTTGAACCTGGATCTCCCAGATCCTCATCTAACACTCTGACCACTACACTACACTGACTTATGAATAGTCTTTCTTAATGTACTTGAAAAATATTTTTTTTAAACTGAGGCTGCAGCAGATGGTGTCTGAATTATTTAGCATCTGTGATATTAACTTTAAAGTTGTCCCAGAAATGTGCACGTTTTGATATTCACGCAAATACATGCCCTTTCAACAAGGTGCAATTTGTCAGCAAAAAGGAAGCAAATTATGAACAAAGCCTTGCTTGATTTTTTTAAGCTGTTATTTGGGTCTGTGAACCTCAGATTCTTCTATTTTCAAAGTGGTCCATATGAGACATGGCCAAGAAGTTGCATAGCCTTGGGGAGAAAGGAAACTGAGCAATCTCTGAGCAAGGTTAAAGAGACACAGTTGGCAATGTACTCATGACGAAGCTGCAAGAGCATCTTATAGGACATTGATGAAATGTTATAGGATGTTTATGAAATCCTATAAGGTGGTGGTGAAGGCTGCTAAAAGAGAATTTTATGCAACCTCCATTGAATCTGCTAGCTCTTCCCCAGCACCATTATTTAGAGTAATTAGATTCTTAACTTCTCTCATTGAGAGAACCCAAAATGTTACAAATTCAGCCATTGGTTGTGAGGATTGTGTGAGCTTTTTTGAAGCTAAAGTCTTGACCTCCTGGCCAATATTAATATAGTATGTGAACTGGCTGTCTTTAGTATTCGACAGCTTCAGCTGGCTCTCTCATGATAGACTTCTGGGTGTTGTTAGCCAACCATATGCCTCTTAGACCTGTGACCTTCATGACCGGCGAAGGCCAGTGGTGAGGAAATACAAGGTCCCCTGGTAGACATTATCAATCTGTCCCTGGGTTCAGGGGTCCAACAGAAGGACTGAAAGAGGCTATGGTTGTGCTGCTGTTGAAATAATGGATCCTTCCAATGACTGCCCAGTCTCAAATCTCCCATTTCTGGGTAAGGTAATTGAAAGAGTGGCAGCAGAAGAGCTTCAGAAACTCTTGGATGACACATCAATGTTGGATCCATTTCAGTCTGGCTTCCATCCTGGCCATGGAATGGAGATGGCTCTGGTCACCTCACAGACAATCTCTGCAGGAAGTTGAATCGAGGCGAATTCGCACTGCTGTTATTGCTTGATTTTGCAGCAGTGTTCGGCATGGTTGATCATGATCTATTGACCCACTGCCTTGCTGATGTAGGAGCTTGCAGGGCAGCCTTGCAGTGGCTCACCTAATTTCTCCATGGTCAGAGACAGAGGGTAGCACTGAGAGAGAGGGTGTCAACTAGGAACAAACTAGTATTTGGGGTTCCTCAGGGGGAATCTTCTCCCCAGTATTATTTAATATCTACAGCTGCCACCTCACCCAACTAGGGAAGAGTTGCAGACTGGGATGCCAGCAGTATGTGATGACATTCAACTATACCTGTTGATGGGTGGGCTGCCAGATACCACTCCTGCGAATTTGGCTGAGGGTTTGGAGGCCATGGTAAGACGGTTACAGCAGAGTCAAGGCTGTTCCTGCCCTGGCCTCAACCAAATGGAACTCTCTGCTGAACATCACCCATGCCCTGCAGGACTGGTTGTTCCACAGGGCATTTAAGGCAGAGATGTTCCACGAGGCATTTGAATGAGGACAGTGACAGTTCCCCATATAGAGTGGCATTTCTCTTCCTCTGCTTCCCTCCTGACACAATAGCACTTTCTTGGAATCATTGCCATCAGACTGGTTTAGGTTGCTGTTTAATATATTTTATGTACTTTATGTATTATTTTAACTTTGACATATTTGTAATTTTTACTACAGTTGTGTACTATTTTTCAGGGAAGGGTGGCTTAAAAGTCAAATCTAACAAATAAATAAACCCTGGAGAATTAATTTAAACTTTTAAAATTTATTCAATTAATTGATAAAGATTTGTACTTCAATTTTCATATGACTGAAACAATAATTTAAGACAAAAAAGAAATAAATCTGATTAGGTAAACCTGTCACAGCAGCCACCGTTTTAGAAGATGGATTTCCTAATATGAGAAAGAAAGGGTAATACTCCTGGCAATGTGCCTATCTCCAAGTTTTTGCACTAGAAAAAAAAAATTCCTGGCTTCAGGAAGAAAACTGTTTAATCAATTATAACATTTTAATTTGATTAAATATTCTAGACATCAGGAATTTGTCAGGGGGAGGGATTCTATCATATAAGAATTCAACTGCATTCAAAAGTAGTATGAGTTTACCTTAGAGAAAAACAGACCAAAATCTGATTTTGTAGAGGAACCCCCTTCTCTCCCGCCAGAGTGTGGGAATGTATAGGAGATTCTCAAAACTTTTCTTCAAGGAATTTTATTTTTTGAATTATTTTCTATAGGTTATGCCTTTAAAATTTAAATCATATAGCAATTTAGAATGGTGCATGGCATTCTCGTCCCATGCCTCCAGCCTTGTTGCCAAGCTAGAATCTTTTTCTCTTAAATACAGACGAGAGAGAGAAAGAGAGAGAGAGAGAGAGAGAGAGAGAGAGGCATAAATTTAGATTTAACCTAACTGTAGTCACAGACATCTGGTGACCATACATAACACTTCAGTTGCTCAATAAAATGTTACCAGAATAAGTTGTAAACAGCCATTGCAGTAGTCACAGACAACCTCTTCCAGCATAATGTTTGTTGTCCCCCTCCTCATTTTTGGGAAAATGTTCTAATGGAAAATATAATGTCATATATAGTTGTTGGACTTTTTTTCCTAGTGTGTGCTGTGGACAGGAGTATATCTTCTTGTCTAAAGAGCCTTCATTGACTCTCCATGTGAATTACCAGTTTAACACAATGTTTTCCATGTGTTTGTACCTCCCTAGGAATAATACCAAATGCATTCCAGTGGAGACTGATGTTAAGTGGAAACACATCCAGAACTTTACAAGTACCAGAGGACAATTATGTCATAATTGCCTTCTAGTAAGGTAACCAGCTCTACCTGAAGGAAAATTACCCAGTTATGCCTGGTAATATGATTCTACGATATTGAACAACTAATAATAGTACTTGAGAAAACATGGAGACCACTGCTGAATTAGATCAGAGTCATCTAGTCCAGCATCCTGTTACCACACATATCTGACCAGATGCTCCAGAAGATCCACAGGAGGACAGTGATTCACAACATCTTCCTGCTGTTAATGGTAGCAATTGGAATGTAGAGATATGTTGCTACTGAAAATGAAGAGCCAGTTCAGCTGTCATGGCTAATAACTAGCCAATGGTGGACCTATTCTCCATGAATGTGTCTAATCCCCTTTTACATCCATTAAGCTAGCAGCCATCACTGCATACAAACCAGTTGTGGATTGTGTGAAGATGTTCTAATATTTGGAGAATGGAAAAAATGGTTTTTACCCCATTTTTCTACAGAATACATAATTTTAATGATTTCACAGCCTCATCTCCCACAGCCAATTTTTTTTCAAAACTGAAAAGTCCAAAGTTTTTGTTTTCCTCATAATTAAGATGTTCCTGCCCTTCATCTTCTTAGCTGCACTTAGCTTCATGTCTTCTACCTCTATGATATTCTTTTTGAGATGAGGAAACCATAGCTGTACACTGTATTACAAAAATAGCTTGTCCCTATGGGCATTACGAGACTGTTATATTTTAAGTTCATTTCCTAATAATCTCTAGCATGGAAGTTAGATCACTGTCCTGTTAGTTTTTGTCATTAGCGCTAGAATTTAATCTCTCATGACCTTGATATAACTCAGATTTTAAGATACTTTTCTTGAAAATAGCACTTCTGAGGTAGACACAATTTCCACCTTTAAAATATGGAAATTCATTTATCTGCTTATTGCTTATCTTAATGATTTTTGCAGTATGTACTTCAAATTCTCATTTTTTGCCTTATCAATAACTTACATTTGTTTTGTCAGTGTCTGCTCTTTTTTGTTTTCCACATTTGAGCAAGGCAACAATTTTCTGAAGGATTCTTTCTAGCTATTTTAAATTCCTTAATGTTGGTGTTAGCAATATAGGTGCACTCCTTTTTTTGATGATATCTTTCTTAATCCAAATACTGAACATGTAGCCCTGCAATGGGTCAAAAAGCACCCTGCAGCTATTTTGGCAAAGGAAAATGGTAGGCATGAAGTTGGAGCCCCTCATCCCACGTACCACAATCCCAATCTCAACCAGGCACTGTGGCGTGTGGCTGCGGGGAAAGCTAGTTGGGTCACTATAACCCTGACCCAACTGATGGTCAGACATGTAAAGCAGTTTGGCACTAACTTTCCATCCCTCCCAGACAGCCCTCCCCATCCTGTCATCTAGTGCTTTACATACTGTGTTGGCAGTTTATGAGAATGCCTAGGGCAAGATGAAGACTACATTTCAGAGTATAATCTGGGCATATTTTGGACACTGCTGAAACAACATCCAAGGTGTTGGATACAAGGAAGAAGAGAAGAAGGAGGCTGGTGGTGAGGGCAAAAGAGACTCTTTTCATACCCATCAGCTGGCCGACCATTGCTGTCTGCTGTAGAAACTGAAAATGAGAGGAGGAAGAGGAGGGAAAGAGGGGAGGCCTGGTCATGGTTTCTGAGCCTAGGTGAACTACTCTTTGTTGCTTCTTGTCCTCAGTAAACCACATAATGGCAGCTACCTTAGCTTTTACTTCATCACATTTGTTAATTTCAGTTCTGGAAAAGAGAAAAAGCAATCCACAGAGCAACCCTTTAGTGAAACAGCCTGGCATTCCGCCAGTTAACTATACTTTCAATTAACTACCAGATAATTTTACTTCACTGTCATTGGTTCTTAAATCTGTACCATGTTGCATTCTGGGTCACTGCCTACCAGCTATGTATGGCTCTGCTCAGCTATGTATGGCTTTGCTCACTGTGCTGGATTCCTCATCTGATGAAGTGTGCTTAACAGCACACAAAAGCTTACGTTCTAAATAAAAATTGGTTGGTCTTAAAGGTGCAACTCGACTCCTGCTTTGTTCATATGCTTAAAAAAACTTCCAACACACGAGTGCCCTCTGGAGGGAAACAAGCCTTAAGAACAGATGGAATTATATGGCAAAGGGTCTATTTTTAGTGTTTGTCAGTAAAGTTAAAAGTGCTATTACACTAACTTTTTTGTGAGGATGTGCATTTTCAAGAGTTCTTTAAAATGATAAATAGACTTAAAGGAAGTAAATTCCTCAATGTTGGTGTTAGCAAGAAAGAAAGTGTTAGAAAGAAAGTAAACTCAAAATATATTTTGAGTTCACACAACGACTTTCTCCCTGTAAGGCTCAACAAATCTCCATCAATTATTTGCAGGAAACCAAGGCTTTTACTGAGTTCACCCCTCCTTCTGCGCTGCAAAGCATGTAGATGGCTTATTTTCTTTATCATATGTTATTTACCATATCTTATGTGTTATATACAATGAACTAGGACTATGGAATATAGGCTTTCTTAGTGCAAAATACAGTGGGCTTCTTTTGATTGAATTGGTTGAGCACCAAAGAACACATTAGGTACCTGTTACTGGGATTTACAACCAGTATCTGGAGATATCCATACAGTCAGCTTTCCTAGATCAGGAGTGGTCAGTTCTGTCAATTCTGAGAGAACTATCCCTTATATAAAGGTGCAGGACTTATTTAGATCCTTTCTTCCACCCAAAGCAGGCAATGCTGTCAAACCTAATTGTATAAAGCACTTATTTAAGAGGTCTGAAAACAAGATTTTTTGGATCAGGAATAGATTATCTGCCATTACCAAACATATCCTTTTAAAAAATTTCTAAAACAGTACATCTTAAAGGTCAGAAGTTTGGTGCACAACAGAATTCATAAGAATGAAAGAAAGAAAGCAAAGAGTAAGTTTATACTAAAGCTTTAAATAAAATATTTAATGGGGATTTCTTATTGACTTTTCTGCCTGGAATACTGAATGTCTTTGAACAATGCTGGCATCTAAACAAAAGTTACTTAGAGTAATTTGCTTGAATCTAGCCCAGGTTGGTAGTGATGGAAAGTTACAACCATCTGGCAGCTGTTCAAAAGCCAGCACAATACTTGAATGGTCTCCGCATGGTTCTTATCACCCCCCCCCCCCACACACACACAAACTGTGTTAGCTAACTGGCAAATAGCAGGCTCAGCAAAGCTGTTGTGGATATGGAAAAGGAGAGGCAAACTTAATAATCTTATTTTACATGAAGTCATACCATCCCATTTATGGCACAATGTCTAATACAGATGTCACGACAACACTGAAAAAAAATTGTTACCGAACTTTTCTACATTGTGCAGTGACATCTGTGTTGAAAGGATCATCATATATCACCTTCTCATCCAATGCTTTTATGATTCTGTAGACTGTAAGTAATAACGAAAGTCAATTTACATGAAAAGAAGTAAAACACTGTTTAATCTGGCTTCAGGCTTGGGTTTGGGCAGAAAGGGCTTTGCTGTGAATTGATCTTCAGATGGACAAAATGAATATATCTCTACTTATTTATTTATTTATTTATTCCGTAATTTATATTCCGCCCTTCCCACAGAATGGCTCAGGGCGGCTCACAACAACGACAAAACGATAAAACAATAAAACAGAAGCAAAGTTATTACATTTAAAAGTTAAGCATTCAAAAACCTAAAAACTATAACATTATAACATTAAAACTACACAGTATAAAACACAGCAGTTTAGCAGGCTACATTTATCCAATCAGGCGTAGGCTAACCGGAAGCCCTGTCTTCCTTAGGCCCAGGGATGGTGAGGAGATTTTGAGTCCCAGACCTCAGTACTCTCTGGGGAACGTGTGGGGAGAGACGGTCCCTCAGGTAGGCAGGTCCCAGGCCATATAGGGCTTTAAAGGTGATAACCAGCACCTTGTACCGGACTCGGTATGTTATTGGGAGCCAGTGCAGAGCCCGAAGACCCGGCCGGATGTGCCCCCACCTTGGGAGGCCCAATAGCAACCGGGCCGCGGCATTCTGCACCAGCTGCAATTTCCGGGTCCGGCACAAGGGCAGCCCCATGTAGAGGGCATTGCAGTAATCCAACCTCGAGGTGACGGTAGCATGGATCACTGTTGCTAGGTCGTCGCGGTCCAGGACGGGAGCCAACTGCCTTGCTCGTCTGAGATGAAAAAACGCGGACTTGGCAGTGGTTGCTATCTGAGCCTCCATCTTTAGGGACGGCTCTAATAGCACCCCCAGGCTCTTGACCCTGCCCGCCGGTATCAGCGGAGCAGTCTCTTGGCCAGTCTCTGTCAGTTCACACACCATCAACTTGTATTTATAGCTGGGATTTTTGGCCCCAGTGTGCATTACTTTGCACTTGGCCACATTGAACCTCATCTGCCATGCTGATGTCCACTCACCCAGCCTCAACAGATCTCTTTGGAGTGCTTACAATCCTCTCTGGTTCTCACCACCCTGAACAATTTAGTGTCATCTGCAAACTTGGCCACTTCACTGCTTACTCCCAACTTCAAATCATTAATGAACAAGTTAAAAAGCATGGGACCCAGTACTGAGCCCTGCAGCACCCCACTGCTTACCATCCTCCATTGTAAAAATTGCCCATTTATACTCACTCTCTGTTTCTTATTAATTAGCCAATTTTTGATCCACAAGAGGACTTATCCATTTACTCCATGACTCTCAAGCTTACTGAGGAGCTTTTGATGAGGAACTTTATCAAAAGCTTTCTGGAAACAACATCTATTGGGGCCCCTTTGTCCACATGTTTGTTCACCCCCTCAAAGAACTCTAACAGGTTAGTGAGGCAAGATCTTCCCTTACAGAACCCATGCTAAGTCTTCCTCAATAACTTGTGTTCATCAATGTGCCTACTCATTTTCTCTTTGATAATGGTTTCCACCAACTTTCCCGGTATTGAAGTCAGACTGACTAGCCTGTAATTTCCTGGATCTCCTCTGGAACCAATTTTTAAAGATGGGGGTGACATTTGCTACCTTCCAGTCCTCAGGAACGAAGGCAGATTTCAATGAAAGATTACAGATTTTTGTCAGAGATTCACAAGTTCACCTTTGAGTTCTTTCAGAAGTCTTGGATGTATGCCATACGGGCCTGGTGACTTATCAGTTTTTAATTTGTCTATCAGTTTTAGGACCTCGTCTCTCATCACCTCAATCTGACTCAGGTCCTTCAACACCCCTCCCAAAATTAGCGGTTCTGAAGTGGGCAAACACTTTTCACCTTCCACAGTGAAGACGGAGGCAAAAAATGCATTCAGCTTCTCAACCATTTCCCTATCCTCCTAGTTTCCCTATCTTTCTAGTTTACTTGTATTTTTTTAGATAATAAAAGTCTTAATTCTCTAAATAAAAGGGGAAAGTATGCTAGACTTCTGAAGAATGAATCAGTAGATTTGCTTTTCTTACAAGAAAATTACTTGAGAAACAGATAAAAAGTTATTGAGATATATGAATTTAGGCACAGTCTCTGAGTCCTCTCTTCCAGATAAAAGAAATGACAGTGGCAATTACGCATTGCAATCCTTGCATAAATATTATATTCATTTTATTTATTTATTTGGTTCACTTATATTCCGCCCTTTCCCAGACGGGCTCAGGGCAGCTCACATACAGATAAAAACCAGTCACATACAATAAAATCAATAAATACAATTAAAACAACAGCATTACATCAATGTTAGATAACAGAGGTGGGCGGCACATAGTGCAAATTTAGTGACCCAGATATAGAGGTTCAGATGATAGATCATTGTGGGGGAGGGCAGCCGATGGTGTAGGCAACAGAATAGAGGATACCTGCCTGCCTCAACTAAACGCCTGGTGGAACAGCTCTGTCTTACAGGCCCTGCGGAAGGGTAACAAATTTGGCAGGGCCCATATCTCCACTGGGAGCTGATTCCACCAGGTTGGGGCCAGGGCCAAGAAGGCCCTGGCCCTACTCGAGGCAAGACGAACGTCCTTGGGGCCAGGGATAACCAGAAGATGTTGGTTGGCCGATTGCAATGCCCTTCAGGGCTCATATGGGGAGAGATGGTCCCGCAGGTATGTCAGTCCAGGCCACGTAAGGCTTTGAATGTCAATACTAAAACCTTGAAACAGATCCAGTACTCAGCTGATAACCAATGCAGTGCATACAGCATTGGTCGACTGCTTGCCCATATAGGCAATCCAATTAGGAGCCACACTGCTGAATTTTGCACCAGTTGAAGTTTCCGGATCAGCCTCAAGGGCAAGCCTGCATAGAGCGAGTTACAGTAGTCCAACCTGGAAGTGACCGTTGCATGGATCACTGTAGCTAGGTCCTGGGATGTCAGATAGGGCATCAGCTGTTTGGCCTGCCGCAGATGGTGAAAGGCAGATCGTGCAACTGTTGTGACCTGGGCCTCCATAGAAAGGGAGACATCCAGTGTCACCCCCAGACTCCTTACCTTCTGAGCTGGTACTAAAGGTGTGCCATCTAGGGTGGGTAGTCGGATGCTCGATCCTGACCCCCCCCCACTTCCAATTCAGACACAGGACCTCCGTCTTAGCTGGATTTAGCTTCAGCTGGCTTAACTGCAACCAATCTGCCATGACTTCTAACACCCTGGTCAGATGGTCTGGGGCGGAGTCCGCATGACTGTCCATCAATAGATAGAGCTGGGTGTCATCTACATATTGGTGACAATCCAGCCCAAAACCTTGAGCAATTTGGGCAAGGGGGCGCATATAGATTAAATGATGTCATTGGTGAGAGAATAGCTCCCTGCGGCACACCACATTCAAGTGGGTGCCGCCAAGAGGTCTGCTCACCAATTGCCACCCATTGTCCCTGACCATGGAGAAAGGAGGAAAGCCACTGTAAGGCCACTGTGAACAAGATAGTGAAAGAAAATATATAAGGTCAAAATGTTCAATATATAATGAGATCTACATATTTTTTTATATCTGTGGTCCACATCAAGTACAGGCAAAATTTGATAAGATAGTGATGAATAAGATTGGCACTTTTGCACATGGGCATGTCCTTCCAGGTGGCAATTTTAATGGCATTATGAAATCTAAAATGGATAAAACATCTATTGAACAAAGAGTTAAATCTCTACCTAAAACTCTTTTGAAAACATTGTTGCAATGTCAATTGTTAAATGTATGGAGAGTATTGAATCCAGATCCTAGAGACTGCAGATTTCATTCATCTTCACATAGGTCATACTCCAGAATTGATTTATTCTGTGTCTCTCCAATGCTTTTTGCTTGAGATTCCAATGCTAATATTAAGCCAATGGTCTAAGCTTATCATGCTCCAGTGTTAATGACCTGGAGTTTTGGGAGTAATTCTTTTAATCAATTGGGAATGTCAATTTGGCTTCTCCAGAGGGAACAAGTTCAAGAAGCAATTAAAATGCAGATGGATTTTTCATAAATAATGCTACCCCTTATATTACATGGACAATAATCTGGGATACGTTAACATACATTATTTCATTATTTGTTTATGATCCAGAGACTAAATAGCATTCAGATCCTCCATTTAGTACACAGTGCATATAGGCATAAACATTAAGGAAAATTAGATTTTTTTTTTTTTAAAGAAAACCTTCTTATAATTACTAGGTGCTAAAAGGTTTGGAATATCATCTTCTTTATGAATAAGAACCTTAGCATAGAACTTGACCATTTGAATGGAGGTCATATTTGAATGATCTGTGAGGAGGGATGTGTAAAATATATCCAATCTACTGTGCAACTTAGATAGAATAAGGGTAAGGTACATAGAGTGCAAGTCAGATTTAACAGGGTCAAAGACACAGGGAGTATAGAATGCTTGTGTATCTCCTTTCTAAAAGTGCTGAGGCCAAAAGATTAAACCAAGCCAGAGTGAAGGCTTTGTGGTATTTGGGGAGTTCTATGGTGTAGAGGTGGTTCACTGTCACAAAGGTTAGTGTAATTCACCATCACTTGATAAAGGCATGCCCAACCTCTAAAAACTTGAAGAGATATGTCCCAGATTTGTTGTGTATTATTTCTCTGGCTCCTGTGGGCCCAAAGGAATATGTTTAAAGTTTATATAAGGGGAATCTTTATTAAATTAGGCCCCACATTTAAAAAAAAGGCTGTTACAAGGACATAAATGTATAGATCAAAATTAAATACAAGAAACTTTAGATAAAGTTACATAAGCAAGTTACTTTTTTGAAAACAAAGTAAATTTTTTGATAAAGTAACTTTTTTGAAAGCGCAATTGGAAAAAAATATTTTACAATTGGAAATGGGCAAAATTAGGCAGAAGTATTTTGAATTTGTAATAAACCATCCAACTTAGTCTCTAGATTTATTGGAAAAGAAGGGAAAACTTTATTACTTTTGTAACAATAAATAAAAAGTTTTCTTTAACTAAAGGTATTTTTAAAAGGGATATTCCTAAAGCAGATCAGCAGGATTTAGCTCCTTTGGAATTCCCTATCTCTATCACAGAGGAAGTAGATTCAGTTAAACAATTTAAAAGTAATAAGGCCGTAAGAATGGATAGTTTGACCAGAATTTTATAAGATCTTTCTGGATAAATTTAAATATCAACCAACTGACTGAAATTGATACTTTATACTGTATGCCGGCATTGTTGAGGGAAACTAAAATTATTGTTATTCTCAAGCCAGGAAAACATTCCTTTTAGATAGGTTCTTATCCTATCCCATTACTATATAGATTTTAAAATTTGGTCCTTTATAATAGCAAAGATTATTAGTAAGTATATTCATTCTGATCAAAAAGGTTTTATTGGTGCAATGGGTACATAATCTAAAATCAAAACAATTCTTAATGTTTTTTATATAAGGCTAATACTACCTTGGAAGAAACAATGTTGATATTTGTTAATGCTGAGAAGGCTTTTGATAGGATAGAATATTATTACCTAGTTGAGGTCCTGGAAGCTTTTAATCATGGAGTAATTTCAAAACATAGATTTCAATTATATGCAAGCATTCATTTGCCAAACTAGTTAATGGAAAAGTTTCAGATAAACGTCCTCTTTACAGATTGTACAACAAAGATGTTCACTATCCTCACTTCTTTTTGTTTTGATGAGAGGACCTCTGGCAATAGGTATTAGGAATAATCAAACATACATGAAGTCTCATTTGGACAGAAATGTCTAAATTATATTTATAGAATCACAGAATAATAGAGTTGGAAGGGACCTCCAGGGTCATCTAGTCCAACCCTCTGCACAATGCAGGAAACTCACAAATACCTCCCCCTAAATTCACAGGATCTTCATTGCTGTCAGATGGCTATCTAGCCTCTGTTTAAAAACCTCCAAGGAAGGAGAGCCCACCACCTCCCGAGGAAGCCTGTTCCACTGAGGAATTGCTCTAACTGTCAGGAAGTTCTTCCTAATGTTGAGCTGGAAACTCTTCTGGTTTAATTTCAACCCATTGGTTCTGCTCCTACCTTCTGGGGCCACAGAAAACAATTCCACACCATCCTCTATATGACAGCCCTTCAAGTACTTGAAGATGGTGATCATATAACCTCTCAGCCACCTCCTCTCCAGGCTAAACATGCCCAGCTCCTTATATTCAGATGATATCACCTGGAGTGATAGATAACAGAGGCGGGCGGCACATAGTGCAAATTTAGGTGTAATCATTCAGTGACCCAGATATAGAGGTTCAGATGATAGATCACTGTGGGGGAGGGCAGCTGATGGTATAGGCAACAGAGTAGAGGATACTCTACTAGTTAACTAGACCAATAGAATCTGTAACTAAAATAAGGGATGTAATCTCTGTGCTTAGTAAGAATTCTGGATATAAAGTTAACTCGAAAAAGGCTGCAACTGAACTGGCAGGCTACAATCAGACTTGCAGGTGTTGCAAATATCTCAGTTCCAATCTGGAACAGAAAATTGTGGACAGACGAGGCACTGTTAGATCATGCTGGACTGCAGTGGAGGAGTCACACTGTTGCTACATACCATCCATACAGGAAGGGTTTTTTATTTTAAAAATCCTTGGGCATGCACAGAAGCACATTACAGAACTGTGCTGGGAAAAGAAAAATGCCTGGAATGGATTGGTGAGTTCACACTGCCAATCCATTTTGTTTGCACTCCCCCACAGTCAGATGCCTGAAAACATGAGAGGAATGCATGGGGAGCTGCTGCCACCTGATTCCACCTTGTGGCTCTTTAATGCTTCTTGAAGTCATTGGAGAGTAGTGTAAGTATGATTGGGGAACAGCTGGCAGCTGTGCCTGTCTGACAGTGCCCTTTAAATCTGTTCATCTGATTGCAACCTAAATCAGAATGGTTAGGTCTTTATTTGTAATACTTGTAAAAATAGTATTTCTAAAGTCTGTTTAATTCCAATGAAAAACCAACCTGTTAAATACCTTTGGATTAGGACTATTCAACAACAAAAAAGAATCGGTAAAATTTGGGTTTGGAGACATTCAGGGCCAAAGTATTTGGCATAGCTGAATACCTCCGAATACCATATTTGGCAATAGTCAAATATATGGGAGATATTTGGCTATTGTCAAATATGTGACCCATTATACCCTATGGGCAAAATAGGGTAAAATGAATGGCATCGTGGGAGCAAGGGGTTTGAGTCAGAGCCCCCAAACTTGCAGGGCTGCTGCAGGGGCCTCTCCCCCACTGAACCCCCAAGTTCCAAAAAGATTGGGGCGGGGTTCCCACTGTAGTGGCACCCGACCAATTTCCCCCAATGGTGGAAAAAAGCAATCAGTGGAAAAAGTGACTACAATGGGAAAAGTGACTATGGGGAGCAGAGTGTTTGAGGGAGAGCTCCCAAAACTGCAGGGCAGTTGCAGGAGCCTCTCCCCCATGGAATCTACAAGTCCCAAAAAGACTGGACCAGGGGGTTCCAATCTGTGGGCACCCAAAGGCCCATTGCTCCCAATGGTGGGAAAAACAATCAGCCATTCTTCCCACTGTAATTAGATTGGCTGACTCCCCATCCAGACTCTGGGTCCTCTATATCTATCTTATGTTCTTATCATAGCTAGCTTCAAGAGGGGGTTAGATAAAAATATGGAGCAGAGGTCCATCAGTGGCTATTAGCCACAGTGTGTGTGTGTATATATATATATATATATTTGGCCACTGTGTGACACAGAGTGTTGGACTGGATGGGCCATTGGCCTGATCCAACATGGCTTCTCTTATTATGTTCTTATCATTTCGGAGGAAACCCTTTAGAAGCTTTGCCCCGGACTTCCAGGTTTGGATCATGGCAGATGGAGCTGCTTCTCAGAAGAGGAGCAGACCAGAGCCTCTGTTCTGGTCAGAGAAGGCGATCCTAATGCCTGCTGCCTACTTCTCCCAGGCAAGGAGAAGCCCAAGACATGCATATTAAATTCTGACGGGATTTACTTTGGCTGACAAGGAATTCCAGTGGGGTTCCTTTTTGGCTTTGAAGGGTCCCCGGAGAAGGATTGCATTCCAATGTCTACAGAGGACTTCTGGGGTCATTAAATTGACTTAAATTCACAAGGATTCAAAGCTTCTTTGGAACTATGTAACATCTATCTTTGAAGAGAATGGTGTTCACAAGGATAACAACTTTAAAGGTAAAAGATCTTTATCTGTCACTCCGGGACTAAAATAAGACTTATTTGAAAAAAAGACAAAGGTCTAGCTCCAACTATGCTATTTTAAAGTAAAGAAGATAAAGGAGGGGGTAAATTTGGGACTAATGGAATTTAAGAAACAAGGTTAAAAGACGAAAAACGGATTATGTTTTGAATACCCGTGGTCGGGCCAGACAACCCCCTCCACAACAGATCTGCTGATTTGATGGATGTCACAGGAAATGGTGTCATAGTAATATCGTGAGACTTCTCAACCATTGAAAACGAGACTTTGTGGCAAGAAAGGAAGGAAGTAGCCATTTGGAGAAAGGAAAACTGCAAGCCTCCTAGTCCTCTCAAGGACCATAAATCATAGAAAAGTACCGGTGGCCATTAAGAGAAAGTCGACTTTTAAAAAAAGTGGAGCTGGCAGATATCATCATTAAAAGGTGAAATCTATTGGACTATATGCTTGGAACTAATTTTGGAGCACTTTAGGAGAAAAAAGAATTTTTTTTAAAAAAGGGGGGGGGCAGAAAAGCCGCAGACACCATTTTGAAGAAAATAAAACTTTAAAAAATTAATATCTTGACTTAGGAGCCTCTGGAAATGGTGATTTTGGGCTCATCTAAAAGGGCATGTTTTAATCTACAAGACTGTGCAATTGAAATTTGATTTGGTCAACTTCAGAGCCTATTATAGCAATGGGTAGGCAGTGATGTCTGTGCATAAATCAGGAGCAAAGCAGATTCATATGAGGGCTAGGTCACTTGAAGAAGCAAAAATGGCTAAATGGCAGGAGGCAATAGAAGCTACAGAGGCAAGATTGGCAAAAGTAATAAAGAAATCAATAACAGAAAGTAAGAAGGAATTTTAAAAAGACACTAAATCCAGTGCTGTGGCGGTTAAAAACAAAATTAAAAAAGAAATTGAAGATCTCAGGAAAGACTCCCAAGCAGCGTTAAAGAAAGTGCAGGAGGTAGAAGAAAAGGTGAAAGACCAAGACTCAAGAATTGATATAGTCGATTCCACTATTAAAAAAATGCAGGAGAAAGCAGTGTTACAAGACTGTAAATTAATAGAAAATCAGATACGTTTGAGAAGAATGCCTGAATCTGCTCATAACATCAAGACAGCACCAGACATCTTTTTGTTGGAATTACAAATGAAAAAATTTCTGAAACAAGATAGATCAATAGTTTGGTACATGCTTTCAGCTGCACGGACATTATATGTGCAGATGTGGAAGCAAGATAAAATACCAGAAAAGTGGGATTGGACTTTAAAAGTTATGCATTGGAGTGAAATGGACAAGCTTATAAGAATCTTGAGAGAATATGATCTAGAGAGGTTTGGAAATGAGTGGGGAAAATTTCAAAAATATGTTGAAAAACAATTGGAGGTTAAAGGATATTTGGCAATTTTTGACAATGGTTGAACTTAGAGGAATAATAAATGGACTACAGTCAAAAAGTGAGACTATGTGAACATATTTTTTCAATTTTTTTATGACTAAAGGATTATAATGAAGAGGGATTATAATTATAACATATGGTTTTTTCTTTCCTTTTTCTTCTTGTTTTAAGATTTTTTTATGAAGATTTTTTAATTGATAAAATTACCTTTTATTTTTAGCAATTTAATTAAAATACACCGTTGGGGGTCATGAAAAGGGGGGGAGGGAGGAAAAAAATGTAATGTATTTGTATTAACTTTTTAATAATAGATGATAAGTATTATTACAATATATTGCAGCAAATAAAATTGGCTTAAACAAAGAAGCTTTGCCCCAAAGGAAGTCCTCAGCCACAGCCCGCTGGGTTTATCCTGAGAGACTTCCAAAAGAACCCAGTGCACATAAAGGTGAGACCTTTTCCAAGTGCAGTTCAAACACTTTGATGGCATGTTGGACCTGGTGGTGGGAGCAAGCTTACGAGTCTACTCAGACTGGCCTGGTTTGAGCCCCTTGGGATAGAAATCATAGGGGAACATCAGATTCAGCCTCCAAGTTTCACACACATCTGTGAAGAGTTCCTCAAGGTTTTTGATGGAGCTCACGGCTACTACATGAGTCCTTCAATTTCCCTACAGCTTGATCTGGCTGTACAGCCCATAAGGCTGAAGACTAGGCACGTCCCATTCACGCTAAAGCCCAAAATAGAGGCCAAACTAGACTGCCTCATAGCCCAGGGGGTACTAGAGCCAGTCCCACATGCCCTCTGGGAGACCCCAATAGTGATATCAATGAAGCCCAATGGGGACATCCGCATCTGCGCAGACTACAAGTTCACAATCAATAAGGCACTACAGGACTATGAATACCCGGTCCCGGTGGTCAGCCACATATTGGCTTTCCTGGCTGGCACTAAAATCTTTGGGAAGCTGGACTTAGCACAGGCCTACCAGCAACTCCGTGCAGGTGACAGTACAGCTGAGGTACAAATGATAGTCACCCCCTGGGGTGCCTTTAAAGTGAAGTGGCTGTAATTCAGGGTGAGAGTCCATGAGATTCTGGAAAATTCCTGGAGCCACCTGACTCCTGAAAAGATCTGCACCATAGTGTGGGCCCCCAGGGCAGAATTACAGGCTTTTTTAGGACTATTGAATTTTATCATTCCTTCCTGCCCCACAAGGCTGCTCTCACAGAGCCTCTCCACCATCTGCTGAACAAGAAGCCTCCATGGGTCTGGAGTAAGAAACAGGTGGCCACGTTGCAGGCCATCAAGGACCTTCTTGTTTCCAACGAGGTCCTGCACCACTTTAATGAGTCCTTGCC
Organism: Heteronotia binoei; assembly: GCF_032191835.1. Classification (NCBI taxonomy): domain Eukaryota; kingdom Metazoa; phylum Chordata; class Lepidosauria; order Squamata; family Gekkonidae; genus Heteronotia; species Heteronotia binoei. Next base: position 88,688,031 of record NC_083226.1, on the reverse strand, counting down.
CATGGTCCTTGGATGTGATGCTTCTCCCTATGGTATTGGGGCTGTTGGCATTGGTTGCCAGATGGCCTGGAGGTGCCAGTGGCCTATTACTCTTGCACCTTGTCATCAGTGGAGCAGAACTACTCCCAGATTGACAAGGAAGTGATTGCCATTGCGGCAGGGGAGAAGAAGTTTCATGATTATTTTTATGGGCAATCCTTCACCATTGCAACTGACCACAAGCCTTTATTCGAACTGCTCACCCCAGGCAAGCTAATCCTGCTGATCCTGTCACCACGGGTTCTTTGCTGGAATATCTTCCAGGGCACCTACTGGTACATCTTTGTCTATCACCCCAGAAAGTCTATGGCCATGTTGACGCATTCAGCCACCTTCCACTGTGCTCCATTGACCCAGCCCCAGCCCCGGTGCACCAGGTCATTCTGTTGGAAAACCTGCCCAATTGGCCCCTGCATGCTTTGGATGTTGTCAGACACACGGCTTGGGATTGCATCCTCTCCCATGTTCTGGACTGTGTGTGGGGAGGGGATGGCCCACTAGCTGTGTGGGCCCAGAATTTACTTCCTGCAAGAACGAACTGTTGGCCCACAAGGCTGCCTACTCTGGGGAAGCCACTGCTGCAAAAACAGGTCTTAGAGGGCATACCTGAGACACACCCAGGGATCATGTGCATGAAGGCCCTCACCAGGAGTTATGTGTGGTGTCCCAGGCTGGACAAGGAGATCAAGATGTGGATGAAGCTGTGCCAACCCTGTCAGGAAATGTGACCAAATCCCCCAAGCGCACCTGTGCACAGGTGGGAGTCTACGTGCACACCTTGGGTGAGGCTACACTTGGACTTTGCAGGCCCATTCCACAGCCAGATATTTTTCATATTGGTGCACTCTTATACCAAATGGTTGGGGGTGATACCCGTTGCCTCCACATCAGCACGAGCTGCCATCCGGGCACTCCGATGGATTTTCAGCACCTACAGCCTGCCTGAAATGGTTGTGACTGACAACGGAACTGCCTTCACCTCTGAGGAGTTCCAGGAGTTCTTGGGGTGCTATTTAATTAGGCACATTCAATACGCTCCTTTCCACCCGACCACCAACGGGCAAGTGGAGACAATGGTGCTCATGACCAAGGAGTTCCTCTGCCGAATCATACATGGGGAGTGGGTCCTCGGGCTGGCTGCCTTCCTGTTTGGCCATCGCGTAACCCCAAGTGCGGCCACCAGCTGCAGTCCAGCAGAACTCCTCATGGGGCAGTGCCTCACAACACAGCTGGATCGGCTACATCCTGATGGGGCTCCAGAGCAGCGCCAAAAACCAGTGAGTCAAGAAGTGCCCAGAGGATTCTTTCTAGGTGACCCCATGTATGCCCAGAACTTAGCTAGCAGCCCAGAATGGGTTTCAGCCAGAGTGATCCAAGTCACTGGCCCCCATTCCTATGAAGTATTGACTGAAGGGGGCCAACTGATCTGCTGGCATTGACGAGCTGCACCGCTGTATGCTTCCAGTGGACAGGGAAGACAGTGACAGGGAAGAGCCAGTGTTGCCACAGACTGGGGGTGAGCCAGCACCACTCAGTATGGAGCCCGAGAACCACAGAGAAGCGGACCCTCAGCCCCCAGCTGGGAAAATTCCTGACGAATTCCACAGCCGAGCGTTCCTGTTTTCCCCACCACAGCTGAGCAAGGTTGTGGCTGCCCCTAGCTCGGCTCCTACAACACCTCCTCTCCAGGCCAAGCCCAATTCTCACAGACTGGGGATGAGCCAGCAGCACTCAGTCTGGTGCCCAAGAACCACAGAGAAGCAGATCCTCATCCCCCAGCCGGGGAAATTCTTGACGAATTCCACAGTTGAGCATTCTTGTTTTCCCAACTCAGCTAAGTGAGGTTGCAGCTGCCCCTAATTTGGCACCTACAACACCTCTTCCCCAGGCCAAACCCCAGTGCTCACAGAGGGAATGTCGCCGACCAGAGTACCTAGAGGACTATGTGTGTTAAGTACTTTGGAACTGGGGGGAAGGAGTGTTATGTACTGGACATTATGTTTGGTGGGAAGCTTTCACACATGCCTGGGAAACAGTGGGATTGCTAGAGACTCTTTGATACATCGCTAGATCTAGACGTTAAGCAGTCTTTGAGCAGTCTTTGGGCGAAACTTGACTGCCATGATTTGGTATGGGGATCTGGGGGTGGTTCTTTTGCATGCATATAAGTGGGGTTGAGGCCCTGCCATTTTGTCTTAGTATGTAATTATCAATAAAGCATGTTTCTGTTTGAACTCTAATGCATCAAACCCGGTATTTAACAAGCAGGATCTTGAAAACAGGTCTTCGAATACCATTTACTTTTAAAAGCTTGTCCAATGAACTTTTGAACTGTGACAGCCCATGCTTTTTTGTAGCAAGAACTCCTTTGCATATTAGGCCACATACCCCTGATGTAGCCAATCCTCCAAGAGCTACTAGACCTCTTAGTACAGGGCCTACTGTAAGCTCCAGGAGGATTGGCTACATCAGGGGTGTGTGGCCAAATACTCAAAGGAGTTCCTGCTACAAAAAATCCCTGATGACAGCTAAATCCTGGTTTAGTGAAGGTTTAGACCAGATATAGATTCATCAGCAACTTCTCTGTTTGTGAAATAATCTGCCATTTCTACTGTAAACTGCAAAAATCCATAATATTTTAGGTTTTCAACTGCTGTTCTGGACATTTTAAAATCATTATTGATAAAGAGGGAGGGAAGAAGAGACAGATGGTGTAACTGCCGTTCAATAAGGGTTTATTCCTTTATTCTGGAAATGATCCTAACCTGGCATACTCAAATGTAAGTCCCAATTATTAAATGATGTTTACTCCCAGGATAGTGTTTTCATGATTGCAGCCTTGGTTTGGCTCTTATACCTGTGTCTGGAAAAATCTCTAAGGTTTGAAATGTTGCAGCTAGTATGTCCAATTAATTTTTTAAAGTTTAATTTCATTTTCTTATTAAACACTCAAAATAATATAGTCCATGATAAAAGTTACAGAAGATTATTAAATCAAACTCAAAAGATCTAATTTAATTCATGTGGTTCCAAATTTATTTGTAACATATTCAGCTGGTGATCTCTAAATATTCAAGATATTTTAAAGTTTAATATTCATCTTCCGATATGCAATGTGTTTTATAACACTGAATATTTCCCAAACTTTGTAAAGCCTGTCTAGGTTTAATTAGGTCTTGGGTTCTCCTTCCAATATTTTGCTAATAGTAAAGCCCTGAGGCCATGGATGAGAGCATTTATTGTTATTGATGTCCGGTGACATTGGGGATGTGGCCTAATATGAGTTCCTGCTGGGAAAGCCCTGAACAAAATACAGTTCCTTTATCCCTTCCTCTACACATGTACTATCAGATGTTCAATATAAGGCAGGTTGAAAAGTTACTGGATGTTCTGCAGAGGGCCCATTACTTTTCAAGCCTCTTTCAGGTGTGCAGGCCAGCCCATGGCAATGGCTGCCTCCCACAGACCTCAGTTAAGAGTTCTAGCTCCCTCGATGGAATCAGCATTGAAAAAAAAAGACCTTCCTCCTTGGTCCCGGGAGTTTTATCATCTCTCTTCCTCCTCCCTCTGACCAGGTCAGGCCAGGTCAAAGAAACTTTTCCTGAAGTCTCCAGGAGTTTCTTTATAAAGTCACATAAACACATGAAATGGCTTTATACTGAATCAGGCCATAGATCCATCAGTCAGTTTTTTCTACTTGGACTGGCAGTGACTGTCTAGGATCTCAGGCTTTCACTTCACCTATTGCCTGATCTTTTAAACTCAAGATTGAACCTGTGTGCAAAGCAGATGCTCTGCCATTGGACCATGATGATGATGATGATGACCATGGTACCTCATTTTCTTAATTATCACTGATACTGGGTACATTCAGATGTATGACCTTGACTGTACTTAACCTTGGATTTACATCTCCTTATCTTAATTAAAATGACGAAGATCTCTTTTTGACTGCTGGACCTGATTCTCACAGGAACACATGAAGTTGCCTTATAGTGAGTCAGACTGTCTGTCCATCAAGAGCAGTATTGTCTACTCAGAGTGGCAGCTGCTCTCTAGAAGTCTTTCACATCACCTTGTACCTGGTCCTTTTAGGTAGAGATGCTGGGGATTGAATCTGGGACCTTCTGCATGAAAGCAGATGGTCTACCACTGAGCCACACTCCTTCCCCTTTCTTGTCTTTTTGAATTCTTTAAATGCAGAATAGAACAATACAGCGTATTGTTGGAACTCTCTGTCTGGGGCAGTGAACATATGAAGAACATATGAAGCTGCCTTATACTGAATCAGACCCTTGGTCCATCAAAGTCAGTATTGTCTTCTCAGACTGGCAGCGGCTCTCCAGGGTCTCCAGTGATGCTCTGTATTCTTGGTGCTTTGCAAGGCGGGGCAACAGTGGGCGGGCTTCTAGTGCCTTAGCCCTACTGACAGACCTCCTGATGGAACCTGGTTTATTTGGCCACTGTGTGACACAGAGACCGTTTTTGCACACAGTTTACCACACGGTCATGTTCCTGTTCTCTCCGCAGCGTCTGTCGGATTTCTCATTATCTGCACCAGAGTTACAGGAAGTGCCGCGGCTTTTGCTCAGCAAACATAAACGTAATCCGATGGACACTGTGGAGAGAACAGGAATGTGACCCCGTGGTAAGCTGTGTATGAAAACGGTCTGAGTGTTGAACTGGATGGGCCATTGGCGTGATCCAACATGGCTTCTTTTATGTTCTTGTGTTCTTTATAGTACTTAATACTTCCAAATCTCTGTTCCTGCTTTTTTTTTTTTGAGGGGGGGAACTAGACCATCCCATTGTCTCTAGATAGACCAATTACCATTTCTAACAAGGTGGCTGAGTTGAAGCTGGAAAGCAATTGAACTGACTTCCCCTTCCTGCCTGTACTCTGCTTAGAGAGAAAAACTTTTTAAACCCATGGTGAAGGTTGTGCTCAGTTCAAACCTCCAAAAATGCATTTCTTTACAGCATGTTTAGGATGGAATACAATTAAGCAACCTATAAAACAGCCATAAAATAAAATAAAACTGATGATAAATACCTATTACCATGTTTGTGACTGGCAAACAGGATGTGAGCTATACTGTTCAAGCATCCCTACACAAGATCATTTAATGCTGAAAAAAGCCCTCAGAAGAGGCAGGGAAAATGGTGCCAATTTGGACAGCAGTTCCCATCCTTATGGCATGTGATGCATATATGCTTTGACTGTAATCTTTCCCAAAATACCGTTATCAAACCAGATCAAAGCAGGAGGAAATCTGGAAAATAGATTATAAGGCAATAATATAGTGCTGATTCTTTAAAATAAAAACAAAACACTCCTGTTTGGATACCAAACTGGAGCAAAATTTACACATGGAAACAACCTAATAAATTCACTACCTCTTGACCAAAAGAAATAATTTTCGTGACATTTTTAAACTGTTCTGATATAGAGAAGCATTCTGTGGGAGCAGTTTCTTTCTTTCCCAGTTCTACTGTGAAACAAATGCTTTCTCACTTTATCCAGCAGGTGGAAGAATAATGCAGGCTTGTCTTTGCCATGTTTCAATGGACTGCTGTCTCAAAGAAAGAAAAATTATTCAAAAATAGAAGTTTTTATCTAGCAAATAAGGATAACTTATTTATATTGTAATGATATAACTGCCAAAATTAAAAAATAAGTTATAATTAAAGTACTCACAAAGGAAAGCAATGGCAATGCAATATAAAATCATGTGTCATTCAGATATTATATCAGAATGTTTTACATTGCCTATTTTCAGCATTATTGAAGGAATCATTAAGAATCTTATAAAGTAAATGATTTTCCAACATGAAATACTGCAGTTTCAAATATATAATTTTAAAAGGTAAAATTGTGCATACACTTAGAATATCAAGGAGCCAAAAGAGTATTTCCCACAGTATACTGCAGTGCTCCCAATCATTTCAACTGGTTATGAATAGAAGAACTTCCCTGTGGAAGGTTATGATAAAGCACTGTTTACCAAAGGCTCTTAAACATAATACTTCAAAGAAGAAGGCCACAGGAAAACAAAAGAGAAGCCATGTTGGATCAGGCCAATGGCCCATCCAGTCCAATACTCTGTCACATAGCAGATCAAACCCAGGTGCCATCAGGAGGTCTACCAGGAAGGCCAGAGCTCTGGAAGCATTCCCATTGTTGCCTGCCAAGCACCAAGAATAAAGAACATCACTGCCCCAGACACAGTGTTCCATCTATACCTTGTGGGTAATACCACTGAATCTCTGTTCCATATGTTTATCCAATTTCCTCTTGAAGCTGCCTGTGCTTGCATCTGCTACCACTTTTGTGGCAGTGAATTCCATAGAAATGCAAAGTGATAAATAAATAAGTAAGTAAGTAACTCTTTGGGTGAAGAAGCACTTCCTTTTATCTGTTCTAAGTTTACTGCTCATTAATTTCATTGAGAGCCCACAAGTTTTTGTATTGTGAGAAAAGGAGAAAAGTACATCTTTCTCTACCTTCTCTATCCCATACACCATTTTGTAAACTCGTGTCATGTCACCCCTCAACAATTGTTTCTCCAAGATAGCCTATTTAACTTGTGTTCATAGGGAAAGTGTTCCATCCCCTTAATCATTTTAGTTGTCCTTTTCTGTAGCTTTTCCAATACTATAATCTTTTTTTGAGGTGTAGTGACTAGAATGGCATATAATATTCCAAATGAGGTCACAGCATAGATTTATAAGGGGCATTATGATACTGGCTGATTTGTTTTCAATCTCCTTAATAATCCCCAGTATAGCATTTGCCTTACAACTCCAAGATCTCTCTCCTGGTCAGTTACAGCCAGCTCAGAGTCAGACCCCATCAATGTATACATAGCTAGGACTTTTGGCTCCAGTGTGCACTACTTTGAATTTGCCCACTTTGATCCTCATCCTTCAACTTCTGTAGACTCCCTGTGCAATCTATTACTGGCATTGAATGTATGTTTCTTAAGGACAGATCAGGCATACTATTCCGTTTACCAGACTTCTAGTTCCCTGGTAAGCACCTTGTCTGAGTTGGTGGACGTGCTCTCAGCTGTGGTGCTGTAGACACCTAGACTGATTGATTTCAGTAGTCATGCCAAGGGGACCTTATAGCTTTTCTGACTACCTTGAGCCTCTCACAAATTGTGATGGGCCCATATCATGAAAGAGGTCACCCTTTGGACTTTTTTTCACTGAAACTTTGAAGAAAGATTGGGTTTCAGGGTTGGAGATTTAGCCTGAACCATGGTCTGACTACTGTCTATTCAAGACAAGGATAAAAATTGCCCTGACCCCTCCCCCCCTGGAAATGGGGTTGGGTTAAAATGCTCCACCCATGGAAGCTCATGAATCCTACTGGTTTCTAGAATGCTCTGGGTTTTTTTTAGAGTTCCAAATATGTACCCTGTTCAGGCTCCAGTGGTAGCTTGGAACATGAAGTTACTTGATGCTGTCAACAAAGTTGCCCTTCATTGACCTCTCCTACCTTTGGGATGGAATTTGACTCCCTGCTTAGAGCTGGGCAACATAAAGAGAGCAGATGTCTAGAACGATGCTGATAGGAAACTTCTACTGAATTGACAGTTCACACTATAGAGCCCATTGGAAAACTTACAAAGTGGTAGTGACCAAAAAAATGTTACTTTGCTGCTACTATTGCATCAGGTAGTTCATACCAACCCAGTTGTTCAAGGTAGAGTCTACTAACTCTAAATTTGAGCCTCAGGAACATACAATTAATTAATTTATTTATTATTAATACAATAACATTCTATACAAACTAAATAGTTCAAGAGAAAGACACAGTTCCAAAAAGAGCACAATCAAACCAGATTACATAGATAAAAGTACTACAAATATTCAGAAATACATCATTCTTTATTCAGCCAATTGTTTGGTATAACCTCTTTATCTATGAGATATTCAATTAATTTAATGTAATTTAATTTTTTTTTAATTTATACCCTGCCCTATCCCACAAGAGGACTCGGGGTGGCTTACAACAATAAAAACAACATATTAAAACTAAAAACCATATATCAAAATTAAAACAGCATCATAAAAACAGGTATTACCAAATCAGAGGCAACACAGTAAACAATAGTTCAAATATTGGCAGCAAAACCACACAACAGCATGTAGGCTGCTGGTAGCTGTCAACACAACTTAAACATCATGTTGATAAGAATTGGATACCAGATCGCAATTAACTTAGAGTCTTGAGTTTCTGTAATGGATGGTGTTACATTAGATGTGATTTTGTAGATTATAAAATATTCCCACAATCTATTTTGCCAAGATATAATAGTTGGTATAAGTTATCCATTGTGAGGCTATAGTTGTACATGCTACAGATAATAATATATGAATAGTTTCATTTCTTATTTGATTACCCCTAGAATCAGACCAATTACCCAACAATAATATTTCTGGTAGTAATGGCAATTTGACCAATGTTATTTATTTAATCTTTTGGATTATTTGTATCCAAAATTGTTGGATATGTTTACAAAGCCACCAACAATGTATGAAATTGTCTTTAAAAATACAATTAGTTGTGAAAGTTTTGAATTTTTTTCTCATAAAATATTGCTAATATGCTCTGACCTGGACTCCAGTTGTAACACTGGTCCATCTGAAGAAATGCCTAATACACCACATGGTCTATTTATGGATCATTTTAACCCAGTTTCCATGATGGATGTTGGCAATATCCTGGGATCTATGAAGGCTTCTACTTGTGCCCTGGCTGCTAAAATCATGTAAGGATCACATCAATGAGCCCTTACTATCCATCATAAATCAATCATCAGCTCAGGGTACTTTCACTCGGCCACTAAAAAGAAGTTATCTGCTCACACTTAGAAAACATCCCTACAGAACATTGATGTGATCAATTTATCACCCAGTTCAAATGGATTACAATCTATATCCAACAACGGAGTTCTGCCACAAAACAAGAGATTGTAGCAAGATTATTAGCAGATATTGATCCAACTGTGACCCTGGCAGTTCCAAAATTTTTGTCTATAGTATTTAATAGCATCTTTTCCTTATGTAAAATTCTATATCTATGTTTTCCATATTATGTCTTTATATTGTTTATATTGTCTGTATACTAATATAATCCTTTTGTGTACTGATGACCTGGTGGTCTTTGAGCATTAATAAAAGACTGAGATAGTCACCCAATCTCTAATCTACCCTGTCTGAGCAAAATGATTGACAGAGGTAGTGGATCAGGTCTTCTTGGATAACTCATCTTCTCTGGACCCTTTTAAGCCTGGCTTCAGGACAGTGTATGGAACAGAGATGGCATTGTTGGCTTTAGTGATGACTTTCTAAATCGGGTTGTCAAACTTATGACCCACGAGCCGCAACTGGCCCACCCAGGGCTTTAATTAGGCCCATGGCTCTTTTCTCTCCCCTCCTCCCTCTCCTGTCCTCACCCTTTGAAGCTCCAAGTCTGCCAAAGTTCCCGGCTCCTTCTGCCTTGTCTTTGCCTGCTTCAGCAGGAAGCTCTTTTTGGCTTGCAAAGCAAATGGGGAGTGGATTTTCCATTAAGGTCTCAGACCTAGATAGACTAGTAGTCTATATAGGCCCAGAGACGTTAATGGAAAATCTATTCCATGTTTTCCTTTCAACTTTGCACTGCGATGTATTTCAATGGAGTGGAGCTCAAGTAGTTTCACTTTCCAGTGTTTGTATGGCCAGTTGAAGCTGTTGTTTGCTGGAGTTGCATCCTTGCAAATAAAGGGTTGATGCTTCGAGCCAGCTTGTCTCTGCTGAATGGATCTGAGAACTGAGAGAAGGAAGAGAAATAAATGGGGTATAGTGAGTACTATAACCTGGAAACCCACAACCAAACGGGGATATTACGGTGGCTCTAAAGAGGTCTGCCTGACCTCACGAGGGCTAGGACTTTTTCAGTCCTGGCCTCCACTTGATGGAACACTCTGCAAGAAGACATCAGGGCCCTGCAGAATCTTTTATAGTTTTGCAGGGCCTGTAAGGAAGAGATGTTCTGCCAAGCCTTTGCATAAGGACAATGATTGCCATGCTGGCACCTTTTCTTCCCCCCTGCCTCTGATGTAACAACTGGGAATCTGAACAATAGCACTTTAAATGAGATGCCATAGGGGTTTATAATTTCTTTTTAATGTAACTGGTTTTATTGATTTAAATGTATGTATTTTATTCTTGTGTTGTACATGACCCAGAGCCTGATACTAGCTGACTAAATTGAATAAATAATAATCTGCAAACATCTGAAGGAAAACTTGGTGATCCAGGGAAGTCAGTGTGGATTTGTCCCCAACAGGTCCTGCCAGATCCATGCACACCATATATTTTCAACTGAATATACACTGTCAGCAATCTAAAGTTGATTTATAGTTAATAATGGAACCCCAGCTGCATTTATTGAAAGGGGATTAGATTCCACTCTTTTCCTGCTTTTTGATTTCATTAGAATAAAATCAATGAAGAGAGACAAATGAGTTTTCTAAGTTAAGAGATCGCATGTACACACCTATTATATTTTGTAGTATATTCATGATTATGTTTGCCAGCTCATGTCAAGCTCAATTGTTTAGGATAATTCGATCTTTAACATCCCTCACAGCAAGAGGTTCAAAGAGAGATAATAATTTGGCCATTGATTCTGAGGTGTTTATGAGCTTTTTTGCTGATAAAGTCATGTCACTCCATCATGACCTACCTGCCTATTTTGCTACAGTGAGTGAACTGGAGGCTCCTTGGCCATCTTTGGGTCCAGTTTGTCACTCTTTCAATCTGCTCTCTTCTGCCAATGTTGACAAAGTCCTGAGAGCTGTTAGCCCTACCACTTGCCTTCTAGACTCATGGCTGGTGAAGAGAGGATCCGGGGCCCTATGAAGGCAATTATCAGAGACTGGGGTGTTTCCAGAAGGCCTAAAGGAGGCAGTGGTCATACCACTCTTTAAAAAGCCAATGATGGATCCTGTAGATTCGGCCACTTATCACCTAGTATCAAACTTACAATTTTTGGTAAGGTAATTGAGAGAGCAGTAGCTGAACAGCTCCAGGGCTTCCTGAAGGACACATCGGTGCTAGACCCATTCCAGTTGGGTTTCCGCCCTGGCCATGGGACTGAGACTTTCCTGGTTGCTCTAACAGACTATCTCCAAATGCAGTTGGATCGAGGTGGGTCAGCACTACTGTTATTGTTAGATCTTACAGCAGTGTTTGACACAGTGGACTATGATCTGTCGACTCACTGCCTTGCTGACATGGGAATTCATGGATTGGCCTTACAATGGCTCTCCTCATTTCTCCACAGTTGGGGACAAAGGGTGGCACAAGGGGAGGATGCGTCTTCAAGATACTCCCTGGTCTGTGGGGTCCCTCAAGGTGCACTCCTCTCCCCAATGTTGTTTAACGTCTATATGCACCCCTTTGCACAGCTGGTATGGAGTTTTGAGCTAGGGTGTTATCAATATTCAAATAACTCTCAGCTGTATTTGCTGTTGGGAGACTGGTTGGCCTCAATCCCATCATCTCTGGCAGTGGGTCTTGAGGCCAAGATGGACTGGCTAAAGCAGAGTAGGTTGAAACTGAACCCTTCAAAGACAGAGGTTCTGTGGCTGGGATGACTGAGGCTGCAGTTGGAGCACAGATTGCCTACTAATGGGGTGCTATTAACACCAGCACCAACTATCCAAGAGCCTGGGAGTGACCCTGGATGTCTCTCTCTCAATGGAGGCCCAGGTCACACATATTGCTAAAGTGGCATTTTTGCATCTACACCAAGCTAGGCAACTCCCCCCCTGCCTCACTTGGACCTAGCTACAGTAATCCATGTGATGGTCACCTTCAGGCTAGACTACTGTAACTTGCTCTATGTTGGTCTGTCCTTGACTTTGACCTGGAAATGCCAACAGGTCCAGAATGCAGCTGCACAAGTCCTGATGGGAATGCCAAGGATGGCACATATTCTACCTGTGCTGCGCCAGCTACACTGACTTCCAGTTGAGTATAGAGTTAGATTCAAGGTTCTGGTTATGACCTTTAAGGCCTTGAGCAATCAGGGACCAACGCATCTATGGGTCCAGCTCCTCCACTATGCCTCTGGAAGGGCATCATACTCTACAGGTAAAAATCTACTGGTGATCCCTGGCCCCAAAGAGGTCTGGCTGTCCTCAACGAAGGCCAGGACCTTTTCAGTCCTGGCCCCAACCTGGTGGAACGCTCTGACAGAAGATACTAGCGCCCTGTGGGATCTTCTACAATTCTGCAGGGCCTGCAAAGCAGAGATGTTCCACTGGGCTTTTGCTTGAGGACAGCAACAGTTGTTGGGGTGGCACCCCTTCCCCCACAAGGGGGGATTCTCTGCTCCCGATGCCTCAAAAGCTACAAAGATGTCATCACACTGTAAACTCTTTTTAATTAATTGGATTTACTGATTTTATATATATATATATGTGTGTGTGTGTGTGTGTGTGTTGTTTTACATCACCTAGAGCCTAGCATCGGCCAGAATAAGGCAATTCACAAATCTAATAAATAACAACTCCACCTTGGGAAATTCCTAGAGATTTGTGGCAGAGCCTGGTGAGGGCAGAGTTTGGGAAGGGAGCTCAGTGGGGATGTGATGCAACAGTGTGCAGACTCTGAAGCTATCATTTTCTTCAGGGGGAGTGAACTGTACGGTGTGGAAATCAGTTGCTGTTCTGGAAACTGGCAAGCCTATTCAGGATATCAAATGGATTTTAGGTGAAGGAAATGGAGAAGGAAGAGAGAGAAATGGGGAATAGGTGAACAAATTTCTAGTTATGGAAAGCAACACTGCATATACTCCTACCACCATGATTACTAAAGTAAAACTATCACACATTACTAAACTAACACTATCACAAAGGTTGGATTGGTCAACATTTGGCATATATGACACAGAACTGCCTTTTGAATATCTTCTGCAACCTATAGATAGGTGTGAACGCTGCACAAAAAGCTGAAAATATTTTAAAACCTGGTGTATGTTGTAGACGATGTTTCCCTTTTGAATATATAGAAGCATGAAGTGCAAAAACAAAATACCAAGTTAAGTGCCATGTGTGAAAAAACCCTTTGTAACTGTAGTGGTGTCTGGCATTCGACAACAAACAAAGGCCATCTGGCCATCCTGAAAGGATTACACAACAGAGAAAGAAAATGCCTCACTAACGGCTGCGTTGCTGTCCATCTCCGGCAAACTTTAATTCCCTGGCAGCCCAAGTCAGCGGTTGTGGCCAATAAGTGAGGAAAGCGCCATCCGCTCGGATACTCACTAATGAGAGGGCTGCGCCCGTTTGCTTGGTATGCTCGGCGACCAGCTCGAGGGACTGACCGCCGTTGCTGAAGGGCGGAGTTGAAAGCTCTGACCCTTGATGCAAAAGCAGAGCGAACTTCTTCGTGCCTCCGGTGTCCAGGCAAGCTGCGCGATTCCGGCAAGCGCTGAAAGCAGCTGCCCCTTAGCGTTTCCCGGTGGCTACAAAAGGGAGAAGCAGCTCGCCCTGCTTTGTGTGAGAAACGAGTCTCTCTGAGTGGCTGAAGCTCTGCGAAGCCTTCGCTGGGGGAGGGCAAAGACTGTCTCACGAAGCCCTTTTTCCACCTGTTGCCTTCTGTTGAGCGCTCCAAACCACCCCCCCCCCCCGCGCGCGGACGTTCTTTTCGTTTCTTTGCATTGGTTTGAGTTGCTTCTAGACGGTCTGAGACGCTTTTTCTTATCTCAGGAGAGGCGGTGTGTGTGGGTGGCTGGCTGGGTGAAGACTCGCCACGGTGCCAGGCTCTCTTTTGCTGCAGCTGAACCAATGTTACCCTTCTGGATAGCTGGGGTGGCAGCTGGACTCGCCTCCCTGCACCTCCTGCAGAAGCTCTTCTTCCCTTACTTTTGGGCTGACCTGAAGTTCTTGCTGAAAGTGCTGAAGTATGGGCTGACTGTGGAGACTTACAGACTGCAGGGCAGAATTTGTTCTGTGCTGGACAAGTTTGTGAAGCTGGCTAAAAAGCAGCCCAGTAAACCATTCCTGTTATATGAAGGGAAGGTTTACACCTATGGGTTTGTAGACAAGAGGAGCAACAGGATAGCCCAACTTTTCCTCAAAGAAGGGACACTGAAAAGAGGAGACACAGTAGCCCTGCTGATGAGCAATGAGCCAGATTTCATCCACCTGTGGTTTGGTCTGACCAAGCTGGGCTGTGTTGTGGCTTTCCTCAATTTCAACATCCGCTCCAAGTCCCTCCTGCACTGCCTCAGCAGCTGTGCCTCCAAGATGCTGGTAGTGGGAGCAGGTACTGTATAACTGATCTTGGTATTCCTTCTCCTGTCTCATTTTATTCCTTTCCCCCCCAACATGTCCAACACCTTTCTTGTGCTCCTGATTACCAAGCATGAATTTTTGCTAGGGTTGTATCATTTCAGGCCAGGAATTCTATGTCTGAATACTTCCCAGTGAAAAAGCTCTCTGTAAATAGAAAATACATTCTTGTGGCTGACAGGACTATTGATCTAGTTTTCTGTGTCTAGGGAACTGTTGTTTTTAGATAACTGGAACAGTGAAATGTGTGAACCTGCACTTGCAGCCTGAAGTTCTGCAGCCCTGGGAAAGCTCTGCCATTTTGAAGCCAGCATGGTATAGTGCTTACAGTTTGGACTAGGTAGGATCTGGAAGATGTGGGTACTCACTCTGCCATGGAGGCTAATTGGATTAATTTAGGCCAGTCACTTTCTTTCAGCCTAATCTCCCACAGAGGGTGCAAATTATGATACTGATATGGAAGGGGAAACTTTGTTGTAAATAGCCTTGGGTCCCCATTAGGAATAAAAGTAGGGTGTGGATATTTACATTTCACAATTGAAGATAAACTAGATGATGCTGTATTAACTTCATTCACAAAAATGGCAAGGTGTTCCTGCCAAAGGCTAGATAGAATAGGCAGTATAATTTGCCCATCGATGAAATGATTTTGGGCAACAGAAACAGAGACAACATCCTTAAGATTCCTCATGCATCTGAGCTATTTAACCTATTCTGCAATAAAGTTCTGAAAGGATGATAAATATATTTTTTTACATTTGCAATGTAGATAGAAGATATAATCAATGTTGTTAATTAAATTTCCTAAGTAGACAGACATTTATTCTACTTCTTAATGGTCTCCTTCTCTGAAGTTCAGAACAGGTCTACACATTACCTTAGCAAATGTGTGTGATCCAAAATCTGGTTTTGCCCAAGTAATGTGAATGTGGGGAAAGGGAACATTTGCAAGGGAGAGTTTGCAGATGGGAGAAGGGGCTCTTTAACCTTTCCACCAATTCTACTCAGCATATGAATCCCTGTTTTATTCTGACCTCTGCTGACTGCCTTGTGGTCTGAAAGCTGGTTGTGGAAAGAACATACTAAAATTGGAAGGTATTTGAAGAGAAGAATTAGTAGGCAAGGAAAGATTGAGCCTTTTGACCAGGGGTGTTGTTTTCCTCTCTCTTGCCCCCTTCTGCATCACTGCTTGCTTTGTCAAGCTTGCTCAATCACACAGGAGCTACAGAGCAAAACCTCTATTTTCTCCATTGGCTGAGGCTCCTCCCTTGCGGAGGAGGGTGGAAGGGCAGCTTGCTTTGCCAGTCTCTCTCAGTTGCATAGTAGAGCTACTGAGCCAAGCCTCTCTTCCTTCTATTGCCTGAGGCTCCTCCCCCTCCTGGACCCCTGGGAAAGGAAGGAAAGAGCCAAAACTTCCTTTGCCCAGTTCCCTGGATCCCATGGGAGGAATACAAAGAAAGCACCTTTAAGACCAATGAGTGCTGTTTTAAGCATGTTTTAAGTTTAAATATATATATATATATATATATATATATATATATATATATATATATATATATATATATTTAAACTTAAAACATGCTTAAAACAGCACTCATTGGTCTTAAAGGTGCTTTCTTTGTATTCCTCCCATATATATATTTAATTGTGTTTGTCTGTGTCTTTTATAAAGTTTATATCTCTACTACCTAATCTTAAATAGGAACCCACAAGGCTCAGCCTGATATGGCCTGGCCCATCAAGGTCTCATTTATGTCAGATCCAGCCCTCATAACAAATTAGTTTGACACCCCTGCTCTTGACCATCTTTTCTCTCCTACAGATGGCCCTCAGTTTATCAGGGCTGCAGGACCACCATGTAAGGTGTACCTCAGCTTTGTTTTCTATGTAGGAAATAGTTCATCCTACTCATATCTATTCAATAAGTCGTGATCTTGGGAAAGTGTTTTAGGACTGCATTATCATTCTTTTGAGAACTGGTCAGTATGATCTTCCAGTTCTTCATCGCCTTGCCATATTTACTTCAAAATCTAGATAGCAATATTGAGCCTGTAGGTGTCTAAAACCGTGGAGTCTAGACATTAGTTTAATGTTAATTGGAAGACTTACTGCTTTGTTCCAACTCTCTGTTGTCTGTTGTTTAAAGGCTACTTTAAAAATTATATTAGTTGAGCAAGAAGAACTTACTTGCGTTGCACTTCACATGCCAGGGTTGTCTTGTCTTAGTCTGTTACATTGTTAGCACTTGGTGGCTGCTGTCATCTGGGTAAAAGTTGACTAGATAGGTGGTCCATTGCAGAAGATGCCACAGCCTGATGCCCTTAGCCATTCCCACTGGACTGTGGTTGCTAACTTTTCTCTACTGCCAAAGCAATTTGGTATCTAAATCTCAGAACACTGTGGAAGGAAGCTTTCTACAAGGTTTATAGAAAACCAGCATATGTGCAGTGCAGTGCAGTCCTAAGGAGAGTTACACACATCTAAGTCAACTGAAGTCAGTGCATTCAGAAGAGTGTAACTCTGTTTAGGACTGCACTACTATTTTCCTATGAAGTCCCTGCCTGATGCAAAAGCAGCAAGTATAAATCACCTTCTTGACAACAGATTCTAAGTAAGTTTTCATTGATTAATGTATCAGTTATATGAATCTATAATGTTTTCTAATGACTAATCATTTTAGGCACATTTAGGGTAATGAAGGGTGGAGTATAAATCCAATCTCTTATTCTTGTAAAAAAAATCTTTTCTTTTACTTGATGCAATCCTAATTTCCTATACACTATTCATTTTCATGTTGAAATTGCATTAATCTCACATGCCATTTGTTGGTTAAGGTAAATAGACACGTATCCCTTTTGCCATTCACATGCAAGGTAGAAAGTAACATTCTTTATAGTTATGTGTCCAAATGTAATGAACTAACAGCTAAATCTGCACAATTCTAAATTGTGGACACTGGAACATCACCAGGAAAGTTTAGTCAGTATTTTATATGCATCTCCAACTGAAAGAATCAGGTTGTAGGCAATATGAATGACCTGTACCCTGGGAAGCTACTGTTGTACACGGCAGAGTCCCTTTTCCACCCAATTAAGAGACTCAGCAACCGAGGTGTAAAGAGATAGATATGCAGGTCTTTATTGTTTTCACATTTATGTGGGAAGGAAAACAAACTTTCACCCTTCCTCCATTTTCCTTCAAAGCCATGTTTCCAAAGTCATAGCATTTATACATTTCTGATAACAAAGGCCAATTTACAGATTAGCTACACAGTTCTTCCCTTCTGACATTTTGATTACACTAATTGGTCAAATAAATCATATTTCCAAGCGAGAGATGAATTGATATCACATGGGGTACCCCCAAGTCTAACTTACTTATATCTTACATCTGTGGTTTTCTCCCTTCCTGTTCCTTCCTGTTGTTCTCCTGTGTCGGCACCTGGTCTAGTTCCAGAAAACATGTAAAAAGCACAGCTCCTGCTTTAGTATTGATATGACCTTTGCAGAGTGATATGTTTCCAGAGGTAAGAAGATAGTTTACTTTTTACTGAAAGATGTTTACAGAACAAACTTGTGATAGCATATTTCTGCTAGAGAAGAGGTATCTAATGTGCTTAGCAAAGACTCTAATAGAAGTCATTGTTCTTTGTTCCCAAGACCACTATAACCCATAGGAAAAGGTGCTGTTTCATATACTTTAAGGCAGATTCTGCAAATATAATATTTTGAATGTAATAGTTTAAATGTAACAGTCAAGGGAGGTTAGTACAAATGAGTTTTATGGTCAGAATTAG
Organism: Heteronotia binoei; assembly: GCF_032191835.1. Classification (NCBI taxonomy): domain Eukaryota; kingdom Metazoa; phylum Chordata; class Lepidosauria; order Squamata; family Gekkonidae; genus Heteronotia; species Heteronotia binoei. The sequence goes on along the minus strand of NC_083226.1, from coordinate 88,669,842 downwards.
TGCAAATTTCTCTGGCACTCTGCGCATGGTCTAGTGCAAATCTGAATCTACATTCTACACTACTGCCTGTCAAATTAGTTTGTACAAACCTTGGTAGACCAAAGGTCTCAATAAAAGAAGATTCAACTGTTCATGTGAGATTATCCCCCCCCCACCCCTGCCACAACAGAACAATATGAAGAACAAGGGCATGTAATTACAATTCTGTGAGTTTTGTAGTCCTGGAAGGAATTCCAGGCACAGGAGAGATTTTTCATCTTTAGATCCAATCACTCACAATGATCACCCACCTCAGAATCAAATATTCTTGCTGAACACCTATCATTGTAGCCCTTCTGCTGGATTGCCATGGCTTGCTACTATTAACAACATAAGAAGAGCCCTGCTGGATCAGATTAACTATTCATCTAGTCCAGCATCCTGTCTCATACAGTTACTTGCTTTGAGTCTCTGGAGAGCCAGTTTGGTGTAATGGCTAAGTGCATGGACTCTAATCTGGGAGAACTGGGTTTGATTCCAACTCCTCCATATGCAGCTTCTGAGTGACCTTGGAGAGAGATATTTTCTAAAGAGCAGTTCTCTTACAGCTCTCATCTCCACCAACCTCACAGCGTTTCTGTTGTGGGGAGAGGAAGGGAAAGTGATTTTAAGACACTCTGAAACACTGAGTGAAGGGAGGTGTATAATCCAATTCTTCTCCTTCTCCCCCCTTCTCTGTTATGGATAAAGGTGGGTTATAAATGATGTAAATGTAAATAATTTATAAGCCAGTTTGGTGTAGTGGTTGAGTTTATGGATTTTTATCTGGGAGAACTGGGTTTGATTCCCCACTCTTTCACATGCACCTGCTGATGTTACCTTGAGTCAAGTCACAAGTTCTCACAGAGTTGTTCCTCTCAACAGCAGCTTCTGTCAAAGCTCTCTCAGCTCAACACAGGGTCAGCCTGCCCGCTAGGCAAATTAGGCATTTGTGTAGGGCACCAGCAGGAGGCACTGAATTCAGCCCTTCTCCCTTTCCCTAGGCAAATGCTTCTTTTGCCCCGCTGCCCCTTTCCGCCATGCCTCCTCCTTCCTCCCGTCCCCAACATTACAGTGCCTGAGGAGTGGTTGAGTGCCGTGCTTCCTGGGCTTTTTAAAGCCTCCCGCTGATCAGCTGATCGATGGGTAAAAGGGCGCTGGAGGCTCATGGCTCCTATGCCAGCTCTCCGACATGCTCATAATCAATGCAGGGTTGAACCTGGGGGCAACAGCAGGAAGGATGAGCGAGCCGCCTAAAGAGTGGCTGCCACTGCTACCTCCCCCCCTTCCTTTCCATATGATCCAGGAAGGAAGGGGGAGAGGAGGCAGCAGCGGCTGTCTTTTGGTGGTTTACTTGTCCTTCCTACTGCTGCTGCCCCCAAGCTCAACCCTACACTGATCGTGAGTGTGCCGGAGGGTCAGCATAGTAGGTGCGAACCCCTGGCACCCTTTTACCCACTGATCAGCTAATCAACGGGGGGATCTTTAAAGAGCCTGGGAAGCATGGCACTCAACTGCCCCTTCCTGGGCATTGAAATGGCAGGGAAGGGAGAGAGGAGAAGGTGCAGTGGAGAAAGGCAGCGCAGCAGCACCATGCAGGGGGGCAGTGGGCGGCGTGTCTGCCTGGGATGCCATGTGCCCTAGGGCCGGCCTTGCTTCACCTACCTCACAGGGTAGTGGGGAGGGGAAGGAAAAGCAGATTGTAAGCCTCTCTGAGACTCCTTTGGGTAATGAAGGGTGGGGTATAAATCCAATCTCTTATTCTTCTAAAAAATAATAAATATAGCTGAAAATGGCAAGCAGTTAAAAAGAAAGGCTGGTTGGTGGGTGTGCAGGAAAGAAAGATACATGGAGAGGTGAGGATATGGGGACTGCCAGGAGGAGGGAAAGAGGAAATAGTGTGGGGAAGGGGGTGCAGGGGAAAATGAGGTGCCCCCTGCAGGTCCTTGTGGGTTCCCCACTGTGTAATTGCACCCAGTCCAGCATCTGGCACCATGCAACTGGGCCATAATTTTCCAGACAGAGGTTGACGGGGAGGGAAACTTGAAACCAGGAGAGCAGATAAAGGTAGGTTGGGTGGTGGACTGGAAAAGGAGGAAATAGGAAAACAGGAGAGGCTTTCAAGGAAGGGGATGGGAAACTTCACATACTTGTAGATGCCTATTTACCAGAACCCTCTGAAACAGAGGCTCAGCAGTCAGAGACAATACAATCGAAGTATTTATTGAATGATTATCAGGAGCAGAGTTGACAACTCTGTTTATTTAGCAAAGTTTTGTAGTTTTGAAAGTTCTATTTACAGGCTATCCATATCGCTACAAGCCCATAATAGGTAGAGGTGGTAGTCAAACAACTTTCTGCTATACAGCTTGTAACTGCATAGTGGCCAGACTAGAACAAGATATTTGGCAACCACCCACCAGAGCAGCTAGATGTACACATTGCGGCATTTTTGGAGATATTGGAGGCTAAGAAATTGTCAGTGCAAAACTGTAATTAGAATTCATCCTTTTTGCTATTCCTGTTTAGGGAGGTGGAGCTTTCTGGAAACTGGCAAAAGAGATAACAAGGGCAACAGTAACAAGTAATGTTCTGTAGTTGCAATAGACAGTCAGTGAGCTCAAGTGCTCTGCAGATGGTGTGGATTTGAAAGCATGGCACCAACAAGGCACTCTTTCAGAATATCAAATAGCCATAGTACTCCCCAGTGCAGTGCAACGTCATCCATTTATGGCCTCTTGTGCCAGGGTGGCATTGGCAGGACACGATGCTTGTCTGTCTCCCAAGTTATGTGGGCATGGGGCTTAGCTGCCATTTAAACATTTTACAAATTAATTTTAGGACTGTATTGTGAGATAGTTTCCTACTTGCAAGTTCACTTTCATGAAGAATTTTTTTTCTTGTGCAAAGTAATGTTTAGTGTTAGGGGTCAACATCATTTAGCTCAATGCTTCAAAGGTAATCCATTCTTATCTTTCTATTTGCATTTTCCTGAGATAGATAAGAATAAAGCTTAGTGCACAAATGTGCAGAAAGGTTATGTGATTTTTAAAAAAAATTATCAGGTGTTATGATTTTATTTGAAAAATTCAGTTTGGTAAATATTGAACCTTGCATAAATTATTGAAATTAGCTTTGTAGGTTGAAGTGTTGGGCATGTAGCACTCTAAAACAGATTTTGAAACAAAAATATAAACTGATGACATCTGGAGTTGTACTGTTAGAACTTTATGGTTTAATTTTATGATTTAAAAACCTCAGTCCTTTCTTTTGAAAATGGTATTTGCCAGCGTGTTACCAGATGACCATGACTGGATTAAATTAAAGGATTATGGAAGGAAGGATTTCAGTTGAAGAAATTTATATTATAGCATTAAGGAGATTGAATGTTTGTACTGTAAGGCTATGGTTGCCAGGTCCAACTCAGAAAATACCTGGGGACTTTGGGGCTGGAGAAGGAGCCTTTCCTGTCCCTAAAACAAACAAAAACATAACAGTACAGTTCCCCTGAATACAGTCTTCATTTCCTTGTCCCTCAGCAGCTGGCAGCATTTCTACTAAATTAAAGTGAACATACCCACACACACTCACAAAACGGCCAAAATAAATGCAATTTGCAAGCACACACTTTTGTGATCTCACTGGGGCAATTCACTCATCTGCTGCATTTCCACCAACTTCTTCAGACTAACACAAGAAATGAAAGGTTCTTGTGTACTCTTTACTATGCAAATGACTTCTGAAAGGAATGTAAAATAAATGGAGGGGCTGGGCTCTCTTCTAGGGTTGCCAAGTCCAATTCAAGAAATATCTGGGGACTTTGGGGGTGGAGCCAGGAGACTTTGGGGGTGGAGCCAGGAGACATTGGGGCGGAGCCGAGAGCAAGGGTGTGACAAGCATAATTGAACTTAAAGGGAGTTATGGCCATCACATTTAAAGGGATGGCACGCCTTTTCAAATGCCTTTCTTCCATAGGAAATAATGAAGAATAGGGGCACCATATTTTGGGGCTCATAGAATTGGACCCCCCCTGGTCCAATCGTTTTGAAACTTGGGGGGTATTTTGGGGAGAGGCACTAGATGCTATACTAAAAATCTGGTGCCTCTACCTCAAAAATAGCCCCCCCCGGAGCTCCCAATACCCGCAGATCAATTCCCCATTATTCCCTATGGGAATCGTTCTCCATAGGGAATAATAGAGTGTCCAGTAGACATTTCCCTCCCCCCCACACACTTTCTAAAGCAGGGGAAGGGCCTCCAAACCAGGGAATCCCCTGCCCCCTCCCTCTCTCACACACACAAATACTTACTGGGTCTTGTTCCTCCCTCTCTCACACACACAAATACTTACTGGGTCTTGTTCCTGCAGAACTTTACTCGCTCTGAAAACGAACGCAAAAGAAAGGAAGGGGCCGTTCTCTGAGGAAACTGTCACTGCTCCTTTCCCATGAAGCCCTTCCTGTTCCCTACTTCCTGCTCAGCCTTAAAGGCACACATTTTAAAAACTGTTTGCAGGTTTCTAAACCTGCAGGAGCTCTAAATCTGCAGAATGACTGTGCGGGTGGGGCTTCCCCCGCCGGCCAGCTGGCTGGGGGCGGGGAGAAGCCTGTCAAAAGGGGGATCCCCCGCTGGGACCTGGGGATTGGGAAGCGTACTCTCTTCCCTTCTCACAGCTTCACAGACTCACTGAGAACACATGGCTCTGCTGGCTCACCTTGCCCCCATTAAGCCTTGCTCCTACTGAAATTTAAAGGCACACAAACCTTCCAAGCTTCTTCTATGTTTCTAAACTTCTTCTAAGCCTTCTGAGGTGGAAAGGCACATCATGGTTGTTGGGTTGGGGCTTCCCCCCACCAGCTACCTGGTTGGTGGTGGGGAGGAGCCTGCAAAACAGGAGGATCCCCTACTGGAACTTGGGGACTGACAAGCCTATAAGCAGGCAAAAGTAATTTTATTTAACAAATGAAACATTTTCTGAAAGGTAAATATTTAAATAGTTTAGAAAGTGATACAATTTGGCATATAGTAACTGCCTTGAGATATTAAGGCATCTCTCCAAGAGAATGGGAGCAGCTGTGATGTTCTTTTAGGAACTAACAGTGTAATCATAAAATGAGTTACATCTTTCTAAACCCATTGACTATAATGGATTTACAAAGGTGTAACCCTGTTTAGAATTGCATGAAACTGTATAAACCGCATTTAGGAGACATGAAAGTGAGGTAATTTTGCACTAAGAATTTGGATATGAATACCATTCTTATAGCCTTACTGAACAAATGTATGCCTGTGAGAAATATATAAAAGGCCTGGATATAGACTGTATTGTCACACTCGGTAACAGCAGCAATAACAGCAACAAGTGGGTCTTTACTGCTGAGGTGACAGGGCTCTGATGAGGAAAGTGGGCTTAATTTTCTATGGCTCCCTTTGAATTCTGCTGTACAAAACCCACCTGGGACATGTTTGAATGGGGCAAAATTAGGCAGTTACTTCACTGTGGACCACCAGTGTCTGGATTAGAGCATATTTTTTCTGCAATATATTATCCTTCTTTGGCATCCTTCCCTTCACTAGGATGTGAGAAGCATTTTGCAATTACACCATTTGATTCTAACTATATTGTAATATTATTATTTTAAAGATATGCTTGGGACCTTAGAAGAAATTCTTCCTAGCCTCCAAGATGATATTAAAATATGGTTGATGACAAAAGAAACCACTTTGCCGCATGTTGACACCATTTTAGACAAGCTGGATGATGTCTCTGATGATCCTGTACCAGATAATCTCCGTATTGCTAAGAGTCTAAAAGATCCTCTCCTCTACATATTTACTTCAGGAACAACAGGTACAGCATTTGACTAAATGACATGGGTTTGGAATGTACAGACTATTAGTTAAGCAGAAGGAGATGTTCTGCTGTTAATGTTTACTGAGAGGCCTGTACGTGTGTGTGTGTGTGATGTACAGGAAAGGGAATAAAACCATGTCTATTGATGTTATCCATGAATGATCAGTGTGAATTAGGGATACCAGGCTCCAGGTGGGACCTGGGAATCCCCTGGAATTACAGCTCATTACAGACTACAGAGATCTGGAGAAAATGGATGCTTTGGAGGGTGGACTCTAAGGCATTTTACCCCTCTCTCCAGGCTCTCACTCCAAATCTCCAAGAATTTCCCAGCCTGGTTCTTGCAACCCTATCCTCTTATTCCCCACCAGTGGCCAGGGAATTCCTGGCAATCCTATTGTGAATAGAGCCTACAAATCATGCTGAACATGAATGAATGAACGAACGAACGAACAAACTTTTTATTACGGTCATAGACCAATGTAAAAACTATAACACATCATGTAAAAAAACCCTCCTAAAATACATAAAATACAATAAAATACATAAAACTTTTCCGCACCTATACAGGTCGGGGATAACTAAAATATAATTTAACCAATTTTAAAATCCTGAATCAGTTCAAATTAATATAAAATCCTTTAAATCCGAATATATAAAATCGTTTATAACCTAAAATTCAGACAGATCATACAAAACCTACAATTTCTTGTTTCTTAGTATGGAACTTCACAAGGTAATGGCAGAATTTAGCTATCTGTCTAAAGATAAATGGACTTGCATCCACCAAAAGTTTCTCCAAACACGCCCAGTCCACATCTGCTATTGGTCTGACTACAAACAGGGAAACAAACCTGTCCCTATATGCTTGGTGGAATGGGCATCGAAAAAACATATGAATCATCGACTCCACCTCTCCCATAGCACAAGAACAGCGTCGATCTTCGTACGGAACTTTTCTATATTTCCCTTCTAACACTTTTGAGGGCATGGCTGCGCATCGAGCCAATGTAAAGGCTCTTCTGTGAGCTGATACCTCCAAATAAGAAAAGTACTTGGCCATCCTCATAACATATTTGGTCTCGGTAGACGCCAAGAAAGAAGGGGCCTGTTCTAGATCCCTTTGTCTCTCTATATCACAGATTCTTTGTTTGATAATACTTTTTGCTTTGGCATTACTCTGCATCAAGAGGTTTTCAAGTGAGAATCCTATACTTCCCAAATTGCTTTCAACCAATTGCAGCCACCTTGGCCTATAGAGGTCTTGAGTTATTAGAGGAAAGAGGCCTTTTTTGTTTGTATAGATTCTTAGCCATTGGTATGCCGAAGGCAACATAATTCTGGCCTCATTTGCCCAGTTTCTAGTCACAAAAGAGCATTTGGCACACCTGGCGAGAGCTGCAAGATGTTACGGAGAAATTTAGAATGCACTTTCTCAAGAGCCTGTAATTTTTTAGCCGAGATGCCCAGGTTAATACCATAGAGCAGTTGTGTTAAAACTTTATATTGGAACAGTTTCAGTGCTGCCGGAACATAAAAGCCCCCCTTAGAACGAAAAAATCTCAGGATAGCATACATTGTTTTCTCAGCTTTCTCCACCCTCATATTACAATGTTCAGAATAGGCTCCTGTATCCTGAATTATCATTCCCAAATAAGTAAATTTTGTTACTTCTATTTTCTCCCCTTTCATAGTCCAATACCTCTTCTGGGCTTTTTTACCAAATGCCATCACTTTTGTTTTTTCAAAAATTATTACCAAACGTTCGATTTCACAATACTTAACAAAGCTGTCTAATGCCCTCTGCTGAACATGTATATAAGGGATATTTAGCTTGTAGACATGTTCCTACTTTTACATGTACATTCATTCTTAAAGTCTGTACACTGCCATTTCATGGAAAGCACTGAAGCTGCAAGACAGGAATAATCTGTTTCTAAGGATAACTGGATCTCTTTTCTGCTTGACCTAGATAGCATTGATTTTTCTTTCTTCAAAAGTCAGTGTTTAAATTATTAAATAAATAATGTCTTGCAAAGTGCTTCACTTAGCTTCACAAAGTTTACATTCTCCTTTCTAAATATGTTATATATATGTTAGGAAACATTTCATCTCTAAAAGGGTACTGTGGAGAAAGAAAATAATGTTAAGTTACCAACTAGCCCTTTAGTTTTGAAACAGATGGCTCAATTTATTGCCATTGGCACAGATTCTAAGTTAAGACTGTTATTTTGTTATTTGAAATACTTCTTGCCAGAGTACAGAAAATAAGCACAATTTTGTTATGATAGAGGTTGTGGGTGCAACATCTGCACACAATACTTTATATTGGGACCAAAAGTGAGAAAAAACAGTGTGCAAACTTTTGAGTTTTCTGAACTCTTTGTCAGACTGGATGTTCAAAATAGAGGAGGTGGGAGAAAAAACATTTTTCCAGGCCACTGTATTAAGGTCTCCTTATTTTTATCCTGTAGGATAGTTATCCTTCAATGAACACAGGGTGATGTCCTTATCAAAAGTATTCTGTGACTGAAAAGTGGGGGGATGGGATGGATTGTTATGATAGTTATTTCTCATTTACCTGAAAGCCACATTAATAGTGGCTCATCTCTAAAATGTTATTTTTTTAACTATTAGTTTCCCAGCATTATTAAGTTATAATTAACTTTTAAATATCATGTAAGATTGATTGTCCTGTTTGTTAGAACTGGTCTTATATTTTGATTAAAATAAGTCTTTTTGATGTTTCTGCGACATATGAACAGTTTTTTGCCAGGGTTTTCCTTCTTTACTGACATGTTTGATTCCAGAAGCTTTCTTAGTTCCTTTCCTACCAGTATCTCCGAATCCATTTTAGAGCTGTAATAGAGCATGTACATGCAGATAATATTGAAATAAATGGATAATATTAAAGTAAATGTACATAATATTGAAATAAATGGGATGAGTGCTTCTTTCTTAAATTGTGCATATATCAGTAGAATTTAGACAAGCATCCTTAGAATCAGTAAAAATCAGTATAAGATCAAAAATAGATAAAAAGTAAAAAGTAGGAATTTTACATAATCCTGTATTTGTTCATAATAACTAATTTAAAGGAGTGCAATTTTAAAATTTCCATTACCATTCATTGAGGCTGAATATTTAAGATGCCTGAATGTTAACATAAGACCCTGGGCAATTTAAAATGATATAGATAGGGATAATTTTGTAGAAAGATAGGCAGTGGAGCTTATCCAGGGATTGTTATGCAGCTGCACCTACTATTCAATGGACAAGGAGGTGGAACTCTCAGAAAGGTTCAGCTCCCACTGAATCTGAGGCCTGGATACAGGTAACAACTCTATTGAAGAACTATTTTTAGATTAAGGAATGTTCATTGCATTTAACTGATTTGTATACAGGAATTCCATGTTGATCAAATACTGTTTTAAGTAAAATAAGTTGCATTTGTTGGTAGATGAAGACAGACATAATATTTAAAAAAAATATTCAGGGAATGTAGCAAAGAATGATTCGAGAGTCAGTCTGTCTTCAGGCCGCAATCATGAGCTGACCTGCTAGGGTCTTCCTCTAGCCTTTTATTGAGTCATACAAGATAATCATGAATCATTGTCTGAGGTGGATAGCTGACATGTACAAAACTGTTTGGTCAGAGCATGGTATGTGCTCGAGCGCAGAGACCAATAATCATGTTTACTGAGATTAACATTTCTCCCTGGGCATGAACAAAGTTCGCTGTACCTGGTTCCCTATTAACCTCTCAGGTGTGCCTGAGAGATCAAGGAGCAAGGTAGAGCCACTACAAGGGAAGTAGTGTAGTGGTACATTTTAAAGTGCAGCCTCTCTCCCAAAACCATACCCCTATTTCTGTCCTCTGTGCTGTATATAAGACTGCACAATGAAAAAAAACCCTGAGCTTCAGATTTCTTCCCTTAATCAGGATTTTTTTTTTGAATAAGTGGTAAATACAAGCCTGTTATGTCCCAGATGGAGCTCAAGTAGATGCATCTTGAAAACTCAACACCTCTTACTTCAGAAGATTAACACTGATGTGAAATCCAGAAATCATTCAAATCCAGTAAGCTGAAGCATCCTATGTGGTGTTTCAGTTATAGCAGATAAATGACTGATTAGAAAATAATTAGTTTGATTCAGTCATTAACATACTAGACAACTTTAGGCAAGCCACTCTTGATATGTAGAGAGAATTTACAAATATTGCAGCATGAGAATATGTCCTGCTATATCAGACTAAGGGTCCATCCAGTCCAGCCTCCTCTTACACACAGTGGTGAACTAGATGTCTCCAGGAAATCTGCAAGCAGGGGGAAAAGGCAGCAGCACCCTTTGCTGCTGTCCCTTCCCCAGCAAGCGGTGTGTATTGAGCTCTTGTGTAATCCTGATGCATAGCCACTGCAGATGTGGTATGAAAGATTCTGGATTAAGATCGTTCACTGGTTTTAACCATAAGTAGTGGCTTTGCAAATGTATTGAATTGAGGAAAGAAATATGTAATCTTTGCTTCCTATGCTCCATTTAGTATTTAAATCACTTATCCCACTTTAAAGCTATAATTGCCTCTGCAAAAGCAAAAAGATGGTTACATGTTGAATATCTGTCCTTTTGCAGATCTAATTGCAAATTCTGTGTGTCTCTGTGTGAGAGCTATTTAAATGGGGGGGGGGGCATGGAAAGAAAGAGGTAAACACCCTCTCACATGATACTTCCTTGATCTTCAGAGAGGCTGCATTAGTTTTAAAAGGGAAAAGGAAAGGTCCCCTGTGCAAGCACCAGTCATTTCCGACTCTGGGGTGATGTTACTTTCACATTTTCACAGCAGACTTTTTACAGGGTGGTTTGCCATTGCCTTCCCCACTCATCTACACTTCCCCCCCCCCCCCCCAGCAAGCTGGATACTCATTTTACCGACCTTGGAAGGATGGAAGGCTGAGTCAACCTTGAGCTGGCTACCTGAAAACCCACCGGAGATTGAACTCAGGTCGTGAGCAGAGTTTAGGATTGCAGTACTGCACCTTTAACACTCTGCACCATGGGCCTCTTTCTAGTTTTAAAAGAGAGAGATCTAATGTTGTCAGTCTGGGTTGGGAAATACCTGGAGATTTTGGGGGTGGAGCCTGAGGACAACAGAGTCTTGGGAAGGAAGAGTGAAAAGTACTGAGTTTGATGAATGAGGATGCTGGTGAAAGAGTGATTTCAGTTCTTTATTTAGTGATTACACCATTGCCAGAGAGAAACTGAATTTATATACATGCAAATAATCCCACCCCAAATCCAACACACGTAACTATAGGTACAAGGGCTAGCCTAATGACTCCTGATTGGCCTCTTCCCAGAGTCCAGGTGGCTATTGTTATGAAGCTTCAAACTCAGCAAAGTCTCTGGTAAAACCTTAAGGCAAGTTCCTGTCCCAGTACATAACAGAGAGACTTCACTGGGGTATAATGCCATAGAGTCCAATTTCCAAAGGGAACATTTTCTCCAAGTGAATGGATCTGTTACCTGGAGATCAGTTGTAATCCTGGGAGATCTCCAGTCCTGGCAATCATAGCAGAGATCCTAATTATGGATTTCTTGCTTCACATGTAGGTTGTCCCTCAGGGGTAGTTCACCCAGGGCTGGCGCATGGGAGTTGGTGGGGTAGGCAGCTGCCTGGGGCCCCCTTACTCCCCCATGCCTGCACAGAGCACACCTCCGAGCCTGCCTTGAAGGCAGGATTGAAGGAGCGCTGCACAGTGCACTATGGTCTTCGGAGGCTTCCTTGGAAGGCTCCGAAAAGTGCACTGTTCTAGTGGCGCCCTTCTGCTTTTGGGTTGAAAATGGCTGTGCGGTGCCTTCAGAAGGTGCTGCTTGGCCGCTTTCAACCCAAAAGCATCCAAGTGCCACTAAAACAGTGTGCTCTTCAGAGGCTCTTGAACCTTTCTGATGCCCCTCCTCCCCACCTACCTTATTTATTTTATATTATTATTACCTTAGTCTTATTTTCCACCCTCTCCGCAAGTGGACTCAGGGCGGCTGACAACCAATTCAAAAACATTTACATTTACAATTTAAAAACGATAAAAGAACAATTTTAAATTCATTTTAAGGTGCTGTCTCAACTTCAATATAGGCGGGATCTTTCTTTTTTATGGCAGTGATCCTATAATGATCATAGTTCCTCAGCAGTGTAGGGTGGCAGACAGTCCTCTCCCAATTTAGGTGTTGAAGGCCTGTTGAAATAATTCAGTCTTGCAGGCCCTGCAAAATTCAGAAGAATCCTGCAGGGCCCTTATGGCCTCCATGAGGGCATTCCACATTTCTGGTGTTGCCACTGAGAAGGCCCTAGCCCATGTAGAACACAGTCTGGACTCCCTTGGTTCGGGGATGGATAGTAGGTTTTGTGTCCCTGAATGCAGTGATCTCTGGGGAACATATGGAGAAAGGCGGTCCCGTAGATAGGCAGACCCTCAACCATATAGGGCTTTAAAGGCCAAAACCAACACCTTCAAGTGGACTTGGAACACAATAGGCAGCCAATGCAGCTCTTTCAGCACTGGTTGAATGTGCTCTCATCGAGGGAGTTCCACTAACAACTGTGCTGCAGTGTTCTGCACTAGCTGCAGTTTTTGAGTCAGGGTCAAGAGCAGCCCCATGTAGAAAGTGCTACAGTGGTCTGTTCTCGAGGTGACCGTAGCATGAATCACCATTGCTAAATCATTATGCTCCATAAAAGGGGTCAACCGCCATGCCTGCCAAAGATGAAATAGGTTGGATTTGGTAGTGGCTGCTACCTGGGCCTCCATTGCCAGAGAGGACTCCAGGAGCACTCCCAAACTCTTGACATTAGGGGCCGGTATTAGTGGCACCCCGTCAAGAGTTGGCAAAAGGATCTCCCTTCCTGGGCCACCCTGGCTCAGATAGAGAACCTTCATCTTCATCAAATTCAGCTTCAGCCGACTCAGCCTGAGCCAAGATACTATGGCTTGGAGAGCCAGGTCTAGGATATCCCTGGTACAGTTTGACTGGCCACCCATCAACAGATACAGCTGGGTGTCATCTGCATATTGGTGACATCCCAGCCCATACCTCCTGACAATATGGGCAAGGGGGTGCATATAGATGTTAAATAACATCAGGGACAGAATCGCACCCTGTGGCACACCACATGTAAGTGGATGCCTTCGGGATGATTCTTCCCCTATCACCACCACCCTGACAAGGTCCACTGAATATTAGGTGCAACTGTATAACAATCCCTGATTAGGAGAGTGGGCAGCCAGCCACCAGGAACTTTGCCACACCCCCAGCAGCCCTCATTAACTCCTGGAGAAGCCCACACTACCTTTTCTCCACTTCTTATGTGATTTTAGGTGGTGGGTGGTTTGCTGGCCTTTTGACTGTGAGGTGTGTGTGGCCAAGGAGAGCCCCAGGCGAGCAAGGCCTGCTTGGGCTGGCTGAATCTCTAGCCAGCCCAAGCAGGCCTTGCTCGCCTGAGGCTCTCCTTTCTTGCATTGGGTTGCTTTTGGCTGGTGGGGGGTAGCATATGCTAATGAGTTGTGCTAATGAGCTCCATCTCCCATTTTTCTACAAAATGATCCCTTCACAGAACTATTTTTTCAGAGCACACCCTTGAAGAGGTCTATTTTAATTGGTGATGATTCTTCCAAATCAGCCTTACTGCTTTAGTAATATTATATCTGTCTTCATCCTTTGGGTACTTTTTATGCCAGCATTATGAGTTGTATTGGTTTGTTTTACAGCCTAGCAATAACCAGTCTAGGAAATGTTCCCTAACATTTCTGCATTAATTTCAATGAGTATGATCAGGGCTTTTCCCCCCCCCTCAGTCAGCTATCTTCTAGATCACCTCAGAACTGTAGACAGAAAATGTAATGATTAGTGGTTGAGATCCAGTAGTTCAGCCCTTGGTACTCTGATTGGTTCAGTGAACAAAGGAAGTATGCTAATGCAGTCATTGTTAGATATAAAGTTCAGTTAGTTTTTCCAGTTCCCTTCTTACCCTGCTGAGTTTGCTATCTCAAAGTTATTAATCAAGAATGAAATTTCTTCCTATCTCTTGTGCAAAGTACTTTCCAAGGAAGGGATGAGATTGATCAAATTTGGGCCACGGCCTTATGAGTTGAGGCATTATAGAACTGGCAGCCTTCTGAGATACAACTTCGTAGGCCATGTACACACAATACAAGGACTGGCTTGGACCCAATGGCAAGGTTTCCAAGGAGCAGCATTTCAGGTGCCATTTTGGATTGCAATGGAAGGGGGAGGCAAGGAAGTATTGCTCTGAAGGCAGAAATCCTCCATTGGATCCAAGCCAGTTTTCTTAAAAGAGTAGATTAAAAGGGTTAGCTATTAAAAAAGCACATTTTAAAAAACACATTAAACAACTTAATTTATACAAATGACATTATCTATGGATACACATATGTGAAAAGTTAGCCACTAATATCAAATAATTAATCAGTTTTTGTGTGTACCTGTGTGTGTGTCCATTTCAGGTTTGCCAAAGGCAGCAGTCATCAGTCACATGCAGGTCCTAAAAGGTGCTGCTGGATTATGGGCATTTGGTGCAACTCCAGATGACATCATTTATATAACTCTTCCTCTTTACCACAGTGCAGCTTCTCTCCTTGGCATTGGTGGATGTATTGAATTGGGTAGGTTGAACAATCTAACAATATTGATGGAAAGTGTATGTTATGGAACTGCCATTTTATGGAACTGCCCAGCTCACCCACTAGGCAATCTAGGAGGTTGCCTAGGGTGCCAGGAAGAGGGGAGCTGAATTGGGCTCCCCCCCTCCTGGTGCCCAAAACAACCACCTAGTTTGCCTGCCTGCCTGCCACCACCAGACCCCACCCTTTCCTTCCCTTCCGCCGCTCTTCCCCACCCCAGCTCACCACGCCAATTCTGGGCCCTACCAGCGAGGCAGCTGCATGTTTTTTTGAATGCAGCGCTGCAAGAGGCTTCTCCCCCCTCCTTTGGAAGTGAGGGGGAGTGAAGACTCCTGCAGTGCTGCATTAGAAAAACATGCAGCTGCCTCGCTGGTAGGGCTCAGAATTGGCGTAGTGAGCTGGGGTGGGGAAGAGCGGCAGAAGGGAAGGAAAGGGTGGGGTCTGGTGGTGGCAGGCAGGCAGGGTTCAGTGTCATCATGGCAAGTGGGGGAGAGGAGGAGGGCAGCAGCGGTGGCAGTTGGGGCGCATGTGAGACAGAGCATGGTGGGGTGGGCGCTGGATAGGGAGCCTGCCTGGAGTGCCATGCACCCCAGGGCCAGCACTGGGAACAGCATTATGGCAGATGAAGAATTTCAATAGGCTATATAATTATATTCATTATTAGATTACTTAGCATAAGCATTAAAAATTCTAATTACCATAGAACAAAAATATAAGAACAAAAAATCCCCCCTGTAAGCTGCCTTTCAGATCTACTTCTGTTCTCTTTTGAAGTGCTTGCTATACATTAGGCAAGCTAGATAATTAATGATAAAAGTATGGCTTTATTTTTTAAGGTGCAACATGTGTTCTAAGAAAGAAATTTTCAGCCAGTCAATTCTGGAGTGATTGCAAAAAATATAATGTTACTGTTATTCAGTACATTGGGGAACTGTGTCGTTACCTCTGCAAACAACCTGTGGTAAGTTTAAACAAAATTATATATCATGCAGAATTGAAGGTTCTTTGCTAAACTATAAATATATTTAGTTTCTTCATTGTCATTAAAAAGTGGTTGTGAGTGTTTATTAAAAAGCAACATTTTATTCTCCATAGTAAGCTTCTTCATGAGAACCTTTGATATGAACCAGAACTTGTGTCCCCTGGGAGTTTAAGTAGCCATAACAGCCATTCAGAATATTCAAATTTACAATTCAAAAGACTGGGAAAGTTTTATTTGGGGTTCTTGGACATTCATAAGCAACAGTCATTTCTATGTCTTATGAGTTCCTGGCAGTCCAGGAACATACTGCACACTGCTGTTAGTTGTACTGGAGAACCCAATTGCAGGAGTGGACTGCATTTTTATGATGTAATGCAGTCATTAAGAGGGAAGGCAGCCTGATCTTGTCATACTTCAGAAGCTAAGCAGGGTCAATACTCTGAAGGGAGGCCACCAAGAAAGACTCTGTGGAGTAAGGCAATAGCAAACCTGCTTCTCACTCACCTTGAAAGCACCCCCCCTCTCTCACTCACTCACACAGAGTAGTCATTTAATATAATGGCCAGCTAATTCAGCCATAGGAAATTGAAACCTTAGTAAAAAAAAGGTAAGCCAGAGATGAGTCAACCAGAAACAGTCAGCACTACCATTATTATTTGCTGCAGCTTGGTCTCACGTAACAGCACCAACAAATCTCAGGAAAGCTCAAACCTATAACTAAAGGAACCCATTGCAATGATGCCCTAATGCTTGACACATCTACCATTATTTGGAAGCCTGCCTGGGGACAGGGACTTGGCTGTTTCTGAAGGCTGCAGAAGAGGAGGTCATCACAATGAAGAAGGCTATGAAATCGCTACTGACTCATTAGCTGAGTAGCAGTTAAGGAGAGAGGCAAGGTGATGCCATAGACATAGTGGAGAAAGGTATCCAGCCTCACAAGAGTAGTTCTCTCAGGGCTTCTACTTTCCCACAAGAGCAGGCACAGCTTCCTGTGTTCTCTTAAAAGGACTGGGATATTGGTAATGAGGACACACATGCAGGATGTGGGTCAGTGAAAGGAGGACTACAGCAACACCCCTTTCAAGGAGAATCAGGACTGATCGGTGGTTGTGATTGTCATTCCAGGGCATGCACAGACATCCTGTCCCCTCAACAAACTTTCATTTTGAGGACTCTTACCATACACACCTTCTCTCTGTGCCTCAGGACATCTCTTCTTCCTAGCCCAGGGGTGTCAAACATGCAGCCCAGGAGCTGAATCAGACCCCTCAGAGGGCTGCTATCAGCCCCCCCCCTCCGAGCAACTGGCTGTCATCTGCTTCCTTCTCCCTCTCTCTTGCTTCCTTCTGCATAACAGCTTGCTTTGCAAGGCTTGCTCAATCACACAGGAGATACAGAGCAAAACCTCAATTTTCTCCATTGGTTGAGGCTCCTCCCTTGGGGAGGAAGGAGTGGGGGAGAGCTTGCTTTGCAAGGCTCATTCAATTGCACTGCAGAGCTATTGAGCCAAGCCTCTCTTCCTTCTATTCACTGAGGCCCCTCCGCCTCCTATTCCCCTGGGGAAGGAAGGAAGGAGCCAGAGCTCCCCTTGCCCAGTTCCCTGGATCCCATGGGAAAGATACAAAGAAAGCACCTTTAAGACCAATGGGTGCTAATGGTTTAAGCACATTTTATTTTGAGGGTTTTTTTTTTTAAATCTTTGTCTTTATAAACTTTATAAAGGACATCTTGTCTGTGTCCTTTATAAAGTTTATATCTGCTACCTAATCTTAAATAAGTACATATATGGCCCGACCCAACATGACTCAGCCCAACAAGGTCTCATGTCAGATTTGACCCTCATAAATGAGTTTGACACCCGTCTTAGCCAATCTGCAAAAATCAAACTTTTGTGTCTATTATTCAAGTCCCATAACAAAAACTGCCTTTACCCTTCTTCCTCATGCTCAGTATGGGATTAAGGTTGCTTCTTTCCTTTCAGTCTGCTCCACATGATCTACCCTCTGGACTTTTCGTGAGTTTATTACCTGAAATTCTTCCCGGATTCTCTTTTCTGACCTTTGAGTTGGTATTGGTTCAAGGTCTGGCTGGATATTTGGACTCTATAATATAGGCCATCTCAGACAACATTCCAATGTAGAAAGGGATAAAATCTTCTTCCAACCCCCTTGCTGTTTTTCCTCACCCCCCCCCCCTTTGATTTCTGAGATATATACTGTCAGTAAATATTGTGAGAATGCTGCAAAATGGAACAAGTGGATGTGTATTCTTGTGTATCATTATATACTTGAATGTTATTCTGGCATGCTTTTACCTTGGTTTTCCCCAATAAATTTTAATTATTCTACTGAATTCTTGTATCTTCAATCAAAATGTAAGAATCTCTTCACTTTGTGAAAAGCTCCTTAAAGAAGTGTGTTGGTTTCTCTGCAGGTTTTTGAATGTTAAAACCTGAACTAGCAGCGTCTGCAGAGATGAGAAGTAAGGATGGCAGCGGAGCAGTTTCCTTTGTTTCCTGTGCTTGACTATTTTGTGTGACTGAGTCCAGTTTGGTAACTGGGCTCATTCACACAAGAAACATGCTTTTCTGGCATATGAATACAGACCATACAAGATAACAGTGGCTGGCCCTGTTGTCCACATTTTTTGATTTGTTTGTGGAAGCCATGTTGCCCAGCTGTTGTCATTTCAATATGATTTTCAGGGTATTGTTAAGGTGCCTTCAGGGTATTTCCAGAACACATCATGATGCATGCAGATTTGCAACTTGGCTATGCATTCCTGTTTCCTGACGTGACTCTGCTTATTTCATCCCAAGTCTTTCTCTTTGATTCTAACCTCAACATATCTCCTGTCTCAAAATGTGTTTGAATTGCTCTAGGATCACTTGTACACTATGAAGGCTGGAAACACTGCAGCAGCTATTTAAAAAAAAAATCTGGCTCCTTATGTGAGTTATTTAGAATCAACAAATCTTTCTTTTGTCCATGAAAAGTAAAAAATGGAAACAAAGTTTACCTGCATGCTAAATTGGTCACTAGAGAGTTTCAATTTTTGTAGGCTATGAATGTGCCATTCAAACTGAGTTCGGTTATTTCCCCTTCCTTTGTTCGTTACTGAACAAAAGGTCACAATAAAAGTCTCTTTGTTTTTGTGTTTAGTCTGGTGTTACCAAGATTTACATTTGAATACCGAAGTACTCAGTGACCTCACTCAGTAAAGGGAACTGAAGGGGACCAGCTAACATGTTAATTTGAGAGTTTCATTGAGGCAAGCAATCCTTCATAAAGTAAACCTCAACGAAGTCTATCTTAGTTACAAATAAGCAAAATGATATAGTTAGAGCAAGAATACAATGCTGCGCTTACCTGCTTCCACAATGATAGTCTGGTTTACTTTAAGTTAGTTGTGATTACTACATTTGATCTTAAGCCAAAAGGTCAACAAGCAATAGAAGTTGTGATTACATACCATTAAACATGTTTGTCACAACTGATTTTAGCTTCATTTGTTTCAATGGAATTTAGCAAAATGAAGCTTTAGCTGAATTAGGGCTCATGAGTTTTTGAAGAAATTTTAAGAATTATTGAGTGTTTAGTACAATCAAAACTGTATTATCTATGAAGCTGCCATGAACTGAATTAGATCATTATTTCTATGTCGCCTCTCCAGAGACATGAGGTAGCTTACAATCATAGCCTTCTATACCTTAATACTGTTTGCTTTGTATGAAGGCAGATCTCCAGGGTCTTGATACTTAACCTATTTTCATTTAAAAACAGCATCAGAGAAGCCCATTTTGGATCAAGACCATGGCATGACAGGGAAGTTCCTTCTCCTTCAACCATTATCTAGATCTGTCTATCCATCCATTAGCCCCCAGCTGTCATGGGTCAGTAAGGGCTCAGAGAGGACTCCTCAGAAGAAGAGGAGCTATGTGCAAGCCAGCTCTGAAGCCAGCAAGCAGAAAGATGAACTGCAGGCTTGTCAAGATTCACAGTCAACTGCTGGTGCAGGGTCACCAACACCACCAGCCCTGATTCACCAGGTGAAACTAAGTTAATTGTTCCCAACCCTCCAGTATTATCCACACCCTTTGAGCACCACAGACAGAAGGTTTGAGCAGAACTACAGGAGAGATCACAAAGTGCTTGCCTCCTGGTGGAATGCACACGCTCTGAAGAGTAGCAGCCTCGGCTCGCCCCTCTCCGGACAAGAAAAGAGATTAGGACTGAAAGATAAGTAAATATTGAAGTTTTGGGGTCATAATATTTGGCAGTGAAGCTAGAGAGTCAAAGAAGTTAAAGGCGTGCTCAGAAGACAGCTAGCACTGAGAAAAAGGGAGTATTTTGGAAAACAGATAAGAACCGGAGGCAGTGATTAGCACCGTTAAAATGGCTGCCATTACAGTGAAACAGCTTTCCGAACAGATAGCACAGTTTCAAGCTTTAATGATGCATTCTCAGAACAAAATAGAGGAGACTGTTGCTGAAATTAAAAATGAAGTTAGCCGGATAAACAAGGATCTGCAAGATATTAGGCAGCTGGCCAACAAAGCTGATAAGGCAGCGTCAACAAATCAGAAGGAAATAGTTTATTTAAAGGGGCAGATTAAAAGCCTCTCCGACAGAGCAAGAAGGGCAAACCTTATCATTCATGGTATTTCAGAAGACATTGACTCATGACACTTGGAAGATGGGATAATAAATTGGCTCTCAGAACAGCAAACAGGTGTTATGATTAATGCTGACCAGGTCGAGAGAGTCCATAGGCTTAGATCTAGAAGGTCAGGAGGATCTCCGAGACCAGTAATAGTCAAATTCACAAGAGAAAAAGTGCAGCAGCAAGTCTTTTTGGCTTTTAAGAAGAAGAGGGCGCTGGAATTTAAAGGGAAAAGGGTATATGTGAGACAAGACTTTTGCAGTGAAACACTGGAAGAAAAAAGACAAATGAAGCCATTTGCCGATAAACTCTTTCAGAACAAGATATTGTTTACATGGGCTTACCCAGCCACTATTGTGATCTACAAAGAAGGCAAAAGACTCACAGCAAGGAACCCAGCTGAAGCAAGGAAACTCTTGGAGAAGATGGGTCTGGACCCAGGAGAAACAGGAACTCAACCAGAGGAAGAGCTTAATGTCGACGAACCAGAGGAGGGGCCTTCTACACATCAGGAGAAACGACAGAGGACGAGACTATAAGACGTTCAAGGAAAAGGAGGAGCTTCAAAAAAAAAAAAGGGAAGTACCCCACAAATAAGAGGGAGGGAATATCACGGTCTTAAGTGAAGGAAGGAAATAATAAAAGATCCAGGAGGGGGGGGAGGTGTGCCCACCTAAAGGTATAGGGAGGGTGGAGAGATCAACCCAAAAGTGAGCCCTATACCAGAAGAGGGGAGGGGGGATGATGGGGAAGAGTGGGGGGAAAGGGTGTGGGAGGGGGGAAGGGAGAAAGGGGAGAGGCAGAACAGACTTTGTTATCCAGCCAGGGAAGGGAAAGGAGGTGAATGATTATGGCTAAAACTTTGAAAATGCTCTCACTGAATGTCAACGGACTAAGTTCAGACCTGAAAAGATATAGATTAACAAGAATGGCAAAACAACACAATATAGATATCGTGTATTTACAGGAAACACATAAGGCAAAGGATGATATTAAACCGTTGATTAAACACCCAGGATGGAAAGTATTGGCTGAAGCAAGAAGTAGAACTAAGACGAGAGGAATAGCAATTTTAGTACACACAAGGATCGATATTAGGATACTAGATCTCATTAGTGATAGGGAAGGGAGATATTTGTTTATCAAAGGTAGGTTTCAAAATAGAGTAAAAACGCTTATAAATATATATGCCCCAAATACAGGACAGAGGAGATTTTTGAATAAAGTTATGCAAAAAGTTCAGAAATTCTCAGAGGGAGAAGTTATTATAGCAGGAGACTTTAACATAGATATGACCAAGGAGAAGGAGGCTAGGTGGAAAAGGAATTTGGTAGAAGCGCATGAGGCCTTAGGCTTGGTTCCAAAGCCGACACATTTATCAAGTAGACACAAGACAGCTTCTTGTATAGATTATATATTTCTTAAAAAATCAAATAATTGGGAGGTGAGGAAAGTAACAACCCATCCAATATGGATCTCAGATCATGCTCCACTAACTATAGAACTGGTGATAAAAAACGAACAAATTAGAAGGACTTGGAGATTTAACAGTATGGTCTTATTAAAAAAAGAAAATAGACAATATATGGAAAATCAAGTAAAACAATATTTTAGAGAAAATAAGGGAACAGTGGCCACAAATATCTTGTAGGAAGCAGCAAAAGCAGTGTTAAGAGGTCATTGTATGATGAAGGAGAAAGAAATAAAAAAAGAATGGTATGCTAACAAGACACAGAAACTCCAGGAATTAGGCGCACTGCAGAGCAGTCAAGGTATTAGATTCTGCCCTGATAGGAAAAAAAAGATCGATGAAATTAGGAAACAATTGGACTTTATGGATTCGAGGGCATTATGGAAAAAACAAACCATGGTAAGAAATGAGTTTCAAAGAGATTCAATAAACTCCGTTAGGAGACTGGCTAATTATCTCAAGACTAGGAAAGAAAAGCAAAAGGTGGAAAGTATTAAGATACAAGGAAAGGTCACGCAGAACCCGAGAGAAATTAGGCAAGTGTTTCAAGAATTCTACAAAGAGTTATACGCTAGGAGGGATATAACAGAACATATTGAAGAAAGTGGAGAAGTGTTGGGAGATACAGATAGAGAGAGTTTGGAGAAGGAAATAACAGTTCAAGAAAT